>NC_056749.1:563832646-563872646 GCF_019279795.1 Protopterus annectens
GGTGCACTTGGACATCCTGAGACAGTGTGGCAACTGTCCCATGTACACAGACAACTCTCTCCTTTTACCTCCCAGCACTCATACATGTGAAAGATGCACTTATATCACCAAACTGGAAGCTGTGCAGTCCCCAGCCAAGACAGGACTAGCTGATCAAGAGGAGAAGGTCAACATTTGCAACACACTACATGGAACACACAGCCCTCCAAAACATCAACCATCACAACTCACACATAGAAACACAAACCATACACCCACCTTCGCGGAGGTTCTCAATAAAAATTTACCCAAACAACAGAAACCCCCGAGACAGAAACATACTAAACCACCACAACACAACACCAACCACAGAACATATAGCTCACCACCACAGTGTGCCCCTCAACCTAAGCCCTTAAGGCAAAACACTCTGCCCAATGTACTAATCATAGGAGACTCAATTGTGAGGCATATTGATGTCCCACTCACTGGGTTGAACAAGGAGAAGGTGACAGTCAGTTGCCTACCAGGTGCCAGGATCCGCCACATAACACATGCACTCAGGTCACTCCACAAGTACAAATATGACTCAGTCATTGTCCATGTAGGTGTGAATGACCTGAGATGTACCTCCCTCGACTACATGAAAAGAGATGTGATGGAACTCTCGTATTATGTGACCCAGGCAGGTATGACGCTAGCCCTGAGCAGTATTCTACCATCACCCAGAATGATACCACAGTACAAGCAGAAAATGATTGACTTCAACAATTGGCTAAGTTTCTGGTGTCATTCTAAGGGGATCCAGTGTCTGTTTGCTTGGGATGACGTGATAGACTGACCTTGATGCTTTGCCAGAGACGGCCTGCATCTGTCACCCCTGGGATTCCGGATACTGGCCTTTTTTAGGCAGTGTTCCAAAGATCAAACTTCCACCATAACAGTTACAAAGAAATGCAATCTGAGAGTCATACTGCTCAGTGCTAGAAGTCTAAATATCAAGATGCACTTGCTTGAAGCTCTCCTCAAAATGGAGAATGTCAACATTTGTGCTGTAACGGAGACCTGGTTTAAAGAGGCAGAAAGCATCCCTGTGCTCCCAGGCTACAACTCATTCCATACCTTTCAGCCCCAGAATACGTCCGGAAGCTCAAAAGGTGGTGGGGTCTCCATATTCAAAAAGGATATGCACACCTCTAGAGTGGTAGCCCAACATAATGCATCCGGGATACTCCAGGTACAACTAACACTGGGTAAGACAGTGATACAAGTCATAGCCTGCTAAAGAACCCCAACCATGTCCCTAGACTCTAACTCTATGTTCCTAAGCACCCTGGAATCTATCAAGGTCCAGCCCAGTACTCTCATACTGGGTGACTTCAACTACCCTTCCATCAACTGGGAAAACTATTCAAGTACTAATGTATCAGCCCAACGCTTCTTGCAATTCATCATTTCCAATACCCTGGACCAGCTCATTCTGACCCCCACTAGAAGAAGCAACATACTAGACCTGGTTATCACCAACATGGGAGACCATTGCTCCACACCTATAGTCAATTCCTCCCTGGTTAAATCCGACCACAAACTGATCACCATGGAAATCTCCATCTCACCTACACCCCCCACAAAGGTGACCACCCTGAAAAACTTCTCCAAAGCTGACTTTGGGCTCAGAGGTGGCTAACTTCTCGGCACCCATGCCAATGGAAAATAGCTGCATGACTGCCAAATCATACACCAATGCACTGTACGAGCACGTACATAAATGCACAAAACTTGCCATACCCAATAGAACCAAGATGCTCTCCTCCAAAAAAGGAAGTCAATCTGGTGGTCTCCAGCCATTAATAAACTCTACAACAGAAGGAAGAATCTGTTGCAGAAAAAAGTGAAGTCACAAGACTGGAAAAACTCCCTTATCAGCCTCAACAAAAATGTGAGATCCCTTATCAAATCCTCTAAAGCCAGCTATGAAGACAGAATTGCAGCTGACACCAAAAACAACTACAAAGCCTTCTACAGCTATATCAAGAACCTCCAAGGCAATACCCAGATTTGCTCTGTGTTATTGCACAATGGTACCTCCTATACTGAGCCAACAGATATAGCCAACATACTGGCCGACAGATTCAGTGCCAACTTTACCCCTCCCCCCAAAGGCCCTCTCACTATACCAGAAGAAAGCCTGGTACACAATATTTCTACAGCACAGGTAAAAGTTGCATTGTCCAAAGCCAAGAATACAGCATCCATTGGATCTGAATATATCACTGTCTGTGTTCTACATGAGCTACAATACGAACTGGCACCACACCTGTGTGCTCTGTTCAATCACAGCCTTTACTCGGGCTTTGTCCCTAATGAATGGCGCACTGCTACAGTCATCCCTCTCCATAAAGGGGGAGCAACTACAGACCCTGTGAACTATCTCCCCATTAGCCCGATGAGTCTGGTATGTAAAGCTATAGAGTGCATCATTGTGGACCTGCTTAACAAAGCTATAGGCAATCTCCAAACTCTTGACCCCATATACAGTTTGGCTTTGTCAAGGGGAGATCCTGCCTGCTGAACCTGGTTGACTTCTTCGAGACAGTCACCAAGGCTGTAAATGAGGGTAAGGCAGTGCATACTACCTTGGCCTGGCCAAGGCCTTTGATACCATTCCCCACTTGGGTATCATTGATAAACTCACCAAACTAGGCATCAATCCTTATATCACTAGGTGGGTTGCAAATTGGCTCACAGACAGGACCTACAGAGTGAACGTTGTGGACTCCAAGTCAGACTGTCGACCAATCATGAGTGGAGTCCCACAGGGCTCGGTCCTGGGCCCTCTCCTGTTTGGCATCTACTTCTCAGAAGTCCAGGCCAACACAGATGGACTCTGGCTGACCATGTTCACTGATGACTCCAAGCTAGGAGTCATTATTAACTCCCCAAGTGATGCATACATCCTATAAAGGGCCACACTGAGATCAATTACTGGTGTCATAACCATGGCCTTAAGCTTAATGCCAAAAAATGTGTTTTCATTCCCTTTGGAAAAAACTCAGTTCCCACTAATTACCACGTTGATGGGAGCCCACTGAACACTGAAGGAGACATAAGAGATCTGGGCACCCAGGTTGACAGCAACCTCACCTTCGACCACCACATTGCCACTATGGTCAGAAAGTCCTTCTAAATGCCACATCTTATAACTAAAGGTTTCGCATTCAGGAAGAAATAGGTCATCATCCCTCTCTACTCATCCCTCATTAGACCAGTCATCGAATATAATGCCCCGTTTGGCATGTACCTGACCAGACACCTACAACAGCTGAAGAAGCCACAAAGGTACCTCACAAAAAGGATCCTAGGCCTTAAACACATGTCCTACATGGACAGACTCAAGAAACTTCAGCTGTTCTCAGTCTCCTATCGTCTACTTAGAGGTGATCTCTGCTTGACTTACAAAGCCCTACTTGAAATGCTACATCTAATGAAATCCCAAACCCCCCATGCCACATGCTCCAGAGATCACAACCTCATTACTACAATTGACAGAACATGCTTGAGAGACAGGTTCATCACCCAGAGACTGCCCATACTCTGGAATAAGCTTCCCATTCATGTCAAACAGAGCACCTCACTGGCCCTCTTCAAAAGAAATCTCAATGAGTGGATGGGTAACAGAAAGTTCACCCCAGTGATCACTCCAGCTACTCTACTAGATAGAGGCACTGTGAACTAACATTGGGTGGCACGGCACCAGGGCAATTTTTTGGGCAAAGCTTGTAAAAGCTCTAGGGCCATTAGCATAGTACACACCTATGAACCTATGATGTAATACCTTTAATTGGATGAACATAAGTTTTGCAATTAAGTACCACCAAAGACCAGGAACTAATACCTCCTCCGCAATATCATCAAATAATTGATGGCAGGTGTGTACCTAAGAAGACTGAATGTTGTAATTTAATCAAAAGGTGCTTCAACAAAGTATTAATTTAAGGGTGTGCACACTTATACAACCAGCTTATTGTACGTTTTTTTTTTTTTTTTTTTCCCTAACAGATTTTATTTTATTGAAGCACCTTTTGATTAAATTACAACATTCAGTCTTCTTGGGTACACACCTGCCATCAATTAAAGAGACTCTGATTAACCCCAAATAAAGATCAGCTGTCCTAGTAGGATTTTCCTGACATTTATTCAGTTGCCTGCTACAGGAAAAACTGTGGTTCACAGAGAGCTTACAAAGCATCAAAGGGATCTCATTGTTGAAAGGTATCAGTCAGAAGAAGGGTACAAAAAGATTTCCATAGCTTTGGATATACCATGGAACACAGTGAAGACAGTCATCAAAAAGTGGAGAAAATATGGGACAACAGTAATGTTGCAAAGTACTGGACATCTTTCCAAAATTGATGAAAAGACAGGATGAAAACTAGTCAGGGAGGGTGCCAAGAGACCTACAGCAACACTGAAGGAGCTGCAGGAATTTCTGGCAAGTACTGGTTGTGTAGTACATGTGACAACAATCTCCCGTATTCTCCATATTTCTGGGATATGGGGTAGGGTTGCAAGATGGAAGCCTTTTCTTACACAGAAAAACATCCAGGCCTGACTAAAATTTGCAGAACAATACACCATGTTTCCCAAAAGCATGTGGTAAAATGTGTTATGGTCTGATGAGACCAAGGTTGAAATGTTTGGCCACAATTCCAAAAGGTACGTTTGGCACAAAAACAACACTTTCCATCACCAAAAGAACACCATCCCCATGCTGAAGCATGCTGATGACAGTATCATGCTTTGGGGTTGTTTTTTTTCAGCTGGAACTGGGGCTTTAGTCAAGATGGAGGGGAATTATAAACAGTTCCAAATACCAGTCACTTTTGGCCCAAAACCTTCAGGCATCTGCTAGAAAGCTGAAGATAAAGAGAAATGTCACCTTTCAGCATGACAATGACCCCAAGCACACATTCAAATGACCAAAATAATGGCTTCACCAGAAGAAATGTAAAATTTTGGAATGTCCCAGACCTAAATCCAACAGAAAATCTGTGGGGTGACTTGAAGAGGATTTGCACAAGAGATGCCCTCGCAATCTGACAGATTTGGAGTGCTTTTGCAAGGAAGATTGGGCAAATATTGCCATGTCAAGATGTGCCATGCTGATAGACTCCTACCCAAGAAGACTGAATGTTGTAATTAAATCAAAAGGTGCTTCAACAAAGTATTAGTTTAAGGGTGTGCACACTTATGCAACCAGCTTATTGTATGTTTTTTATTTTTTATATTTTTCCCCTAACAGATTTGTTTGTTTTTCAATTGAATTATACAGGTTATAGGTCATATTAAAGGTAAGAAAAGTTTTAAAATGATTTATTGTAGTCTCATTTTTTATATCACAAAAACCTGGCATTTTAACAGGGGTGTGTAAACTTTTTATATCCACTGTAATTATATAATATATATATGAGAAAGGTCACAAGTTATTCAGCATTGCTCACTTTGACTTTGCCATCCCCCCTTTTTGTGGCCAAGACTTCATGCAGGACCACCCAGTCTTAAATCATTCACTTTATTTCTAGGTATATGCAAACAACCATTTCACCTGAAAGAAGGAAACAGTTCCAGTATGCATTCTAAAGTATTAAAAATGTGATTGATATATTTCAGAGACAGTTGCTTTTTAATTTACATGTTTTCTTTGGTTTAATACCAGTAGAGAATACACGATAGCTGACTGATGAGGTCTGCTTTAATCAATCTTGACCTTTAGAATATGTCACACTAGAGTCTGCATATTTCACTTGTGGCCGTGTGGGTATATCTTACTAGGGAGTGGATTAGATTGAAGGATGAGAGATTAAGTGAAGTACGTAGTTGGAATATTAATAGTAATGTGCTCCAAAGCAGTCATAGCTCTCAGGCCTGCATCCCACAACAATACCCAGTACTACTGTCCACTTTGCTGTTTAAGTTTAGATTTCAGTTTTGTCCACTTTGCTGTTTAAGTTTAGATTTCAGTTTTGTCCACTTTGCTGTTTAAGTTTAAGTTTAGATTTCAGTTTATCAGCTGTATTAACTTTGAAATTGTTCCTCTCGCTTTTGTTTTTTTCAGAAGCTCTTTCTGACATTTCTTTTCCTGCCTGACAGTTGTGTACTTAGTGATTCATGCCAAACCTGATAAGCTGGTTGAAACTGTGATGTTTCAGCTTCCTGGAAGAACGGTGCTGATCAGCAAGGGTGTGGATATGGCCATAGCTAAATATTATCAGCCAGTTCCTTTGTGACATTTTCCTGCCTTAACTTTTAAACTTCTGAAACATTAGTGAAAGGACTTGAACCTTTTCCCCCCTCTATGCTGACACTTAAATTTATACCAAGTCCACTTAGCAATTCCTGGCATCTACAGTTAGCAAGCTGTAAAGAAATGTCCTCTCGAGCGAACACGTTTAATCACAGCTCATGGATTTTGTGCTGTAAGTAGGTGCACTTTTTTTTCCTTGAGCTCTCCCAATTCATGAATTCATCTCTTTGGAAGTCTGAGCCACAAGCAGGGTTTTTTTTTTTTTGAAAAGCCCATTTTCTGTTATGAGTCACAGATTTATATATCCTATGGCTGGTACAAACTCAGGCAATTATAGAAATATATGGTGCAGTTAATACTGCTTCTCACCCGAATAGCAGTTCAAGACCATGGAGAGGAAAAGGCAGAAACAAGTTTGTTGAAATATAAACAAGTTAAGCATCTTAAGCTTAAGGTAAAATCCCTCTCTAACTCTAGGTAAAGGCACTGAGGACTTGGGGATTATTTTAAAACGTGTTCATCTAAAGATGCAGCTATCCAACAGCTGCTAGCACTGGTTCAGAGGAAGTTCACTAAACAGACATCATCTTGTAGGGATATAGAAAAAGTTTGACTCCAGTTCCATAAATTATTGTAGTTTAAGTATTCAATATATTAGGGGAAGGTTTTGTTTAGCGTACAGAACTTCCTCTTTATTTTACTCAGAGGAGCTTTACTGATGTAATACCATTTTGTTCCAAAATCTTTACAATAAATGTGTGTATACCATACTGTTGTGCAGAACAAATATATGCAAAAAGTTTATATCATAGTCTGGGTGCATGACACAGGTTTAAATGTTATTTTATTCAGCTATATTACAAGAAATGTTATGTTAGTCGAATAGATGGATTATATAATGGTGGCTGTTCAATGTAGCGAATTGCATATTAGTGAGCATTAGGAAATTTCACCTTTCCCCACTACTGTGTGATCTCAGAGTTGGGGTACATATACATATGTGTGTGTGCGTAATACATACATGCACACATACACATACACAAGCATCTATCTATCTATAGCTAGATATGGATGGATTCTCATGCTACAATATGTAATTATGCTAAAGATGATAGTATTTAGATAGTCTAGGTAGTATACTTCTTTGTAATCTAGTTTTAGGTTTCAATGTTTTAGTTCTTTTCCCTGGTCTCTCTTATTATTTATCAGGTTCTAGAAGTTGTATTGATTTTAATAGAATGTATTTTAGTTTTTCCAGTTGCCTTCTTTTTGTAATCAAGATGCATTGGTTGAAGTGTTACAAGTCTGTAACTTGTTATTTGTAACTTGTTATTTGTACTCATTATAAATCTCTTATGTCCATATGTGGAGCTTTTCTCCCCGGGCCTCTGCTGAAAATGGAAATATATCCAGTCAGACTAGCCCGGTTAACAAATGTAAAATAAATAAATAAATAAATATAGATAGATATAGACATAAACATAAATCTATCAGGTTCCATGAATATATATGATCCCATGAAGTTTTATTGAAGGTACATTTGACTGAAAAGACATTTCATCGAAAACTATGAAAATCTATAAATGGTGTCATTTATGAGCATGGGTATTGTTAGTGTAGTAATTCAGAAGATTGTGTGTGGATTGGTACTGCCCACCATCAGACTGTACCTCCAGACTTGGAAATGTTTGTGTTTCTGTACCAGCACTGATTCACTATGTGTGGTGTTTTCTCTTTTCTCCATGGGTATGCAGTCTTAGAGTTAAAATATATAATTAAGAGGGCTCTGGGGAGGTGCAAGTTTCTTAGTGAGAGCTCCATAGGTCTGTAGTCTATTGTGCTGTATGTAGTTTGACATAAATACATTCAATTGTTTTTGTTGACTTAAATGTCACTGATTACTATTCATCATATAATCCACTGTCGCTAAGGTTTTATGGAATTGACTGCCACATTATATTAGGAATTTTCCACCACTTAATGTCTATCGAAAGTCAATTAGATTACTCTCAGATACTAGAGTCTGCATTCCCAAATGACATTTGGGCCCACATGCAAGACCTCGCATCATCTATGAGCTTATGACCCTGTGGTGATATCCAAGCCTCTGCCTGTATGGTGTTGTATGGCTCACTAAAACCACCATTTCCTCCCAGTATGGACAAGCTGGCATCAACCACTCTTTCCCACTTTCCTCATCCAGCTTCCTGACATCTAACCCACTATTTGAACTCAATATAGCTTGTAATAAGGGCTTCATCACTTTAGGTCTCTGAGCTGGGTAGGTTGGACAGATTGTTTATGGCAGAAAAGTAGCACAGGATGTGTAGAAGAGCAGTAATGGAAAGAATGAAAGTGGACGGGGCCAAATAATGCTTATATTGAGGTAAGCAGCTGTCCATTCTCAGAGTTGTCATGTTTAGAGATGCAGGGTGGTGCAAGGGGGAGTGACCCCTGAAAAGATGCTTATAGTGATGTTTGCTGTTGTTGTTGAAGTGAATGGTGTGCAACTTTTTTAAGGATTGTGTTTGCTGAAATATATAATTTCTTGTTTCAATGTAGACCCTTTTTAGCAAGGTAGTAGAGATAAAGGTGATGAAGAGCTAAGTTCAGAGAAAAGACTGCCAGTCTGTCCTCAAACATCATACTGACCAGAGCTTAGTAGCAGCACTGTCTCTATACTCAGTGTTTTATAGACCCTTTCCATGGGGATCTTGGTCTGGCCTTTCAAGCCATGAAAGTTTTGTCCCTCTTTGACCTCCTGTTCCTTTGCAGAGCCAATCACTCCTCAAATACCCAGTTAAAAGAACAAACCTTCATGAACAGGTAAACAAGATAGTTTGGCATGATAAATTCATATCCCAACATACTACTAACCTCTGGAACAAACTTCTACTACATGTCAAGTGAATCACCCTTGCCACCTTCAAGGTAAAATTGATAATTAAGTGAGCAGAGTTTGATTCTCCCCTGTTCTATCTTGTAACTCCCTCTTTGAGGCTGGAGGGAACTTTTGGATATGAGTTACTGGCTAGGCTTGTAATGGCCTGCAGGCTGATTATCTACCACTTAGCTATGAATCTGCAATCCTAAGTGAGGTTTTCACTAGTTCACGATGAAGTGGGGAAGGGGATAAAGGTTTATGGTAGGTGGAGTAGTACAAAGGACTGGAAGATCCAACTAATTATTGCCTATACCACTGAACAGCCCCAGTACAATAAGTTTCACTGTGATGTTTCCAATTAGAATGACAAACATAATGGGTACACTAGTGGATTAGAGACAAATTTGATTTATGTGATGGAGTTCCTCAATGGGTAATGGTGTCTATGAGTAGATGTGTGGACTTGGTGGAGAGAAAAAGATTATAGGTAGTAGGTCTGTGGTCTTGTTTGATATAACCAGTTTTATTGAAACAGTGGGCTGGGGTTTTATGAGATGGGTTATGGAGAAGGTTAAACTACTTAAGTGTTTATAAATGTAGTCAATGAGTTTATATATCTTAAACTAAGGGTAGCAATAAATGCTTTTCTACTTAAGGAGATTCTGACAGGTATGGGTACAATGCAGGTATACCCCGCTCTCATTGCTTTTATTTTGTTACTAAAGGAGCCTGTGCCCAGAACAGTGTGTGGGGTGGGGGATGACGATAAGGAAGTAGATGAAGATGAGGTGAGACGAGGGAAAATGATTTTTTTGAGCTATGATACAGAATCTGAATTGCCTAGACAGAGCATGACCCTGCTGAGTCTAATTATGGTGACTACTAAAAAAGCAAATACTAGAAAATTAAAATCAAAGTCTAAACCAACTTTACTAGAAGTAACAAAGATAGCAAGAGAGATAAAACAACTGGAACTGGGATCTTTGGAAAAGAGTAGGAGCAAATTACATAGGAAAAAATGGTATAGGTGGGATCAATAAATGCAGAGAGAGGGAGAAACAAGGTTTAAAAGAAGGCAGGATTTGAATGAGCTATGCAATGGCTGACTGACAATGACTGGATATATTAAAAGTAATGTATGTTTGCAGCTACAGTTGTGTTGGCACAGTTTCTAAGTTATAATGTTTGCAACTAAGATTGTGCCGCTATGATTTATTTTCATTTATATAAATGTAAGATTGCCTGTCATACATGAAAATTTAATAAAGATGTTTTTTGTTTAAAAAAAGGAGGAGGTGAAATGACTTGTTTAATTCATTTGCCAGTGACTACACAGTAATGTGGAAATCTCACATGCAAGTTTGATTGGATTTGAGCAATTCAGGTAAGAATTATGGGTTAGGTCTTCATAAGGTGAATAAAGGAGAGACAGGAATTGAGTGGGGTAGGAATGACAGCTGCTGGCAAAGGTGTGAATTACATAGGACTGCAAGTAAGAACTAGATTTATAGAGACACTTATGGCAAATGAAGATGTAGCAGCAAGTTAAGTGAAGGAAATAGTGAAGAGGTGGGGTGAAAAGGATTTGCCATTACTAGGAAGGAATGAAGTGGATAGAATGATGCTCATATCCATTTGTGCAGGCAGATCCCTTGATGGAGATCTTAAAAAGATCACTGGATAGTGCACAGGCTCCTGAGGATGGGAAAATGTACATATGGAATAACGATCCCCTGCACAAGAAAGCACGAGGAATAACTGTAGTAACCTAACAGTTGCAGCTAAGATTTTTCATAGTAGGCATGTATTTTTAAACGCGGTTGTATTAATCTGTGGTGTGCTTGTGAATTTATACTGTTAAGGCGTCTTTTTGTGCGTTTTTGATTTAACCCTTATAGTCTGCTTGTGAAGGTTTGATGTAAGCGTACTTGTATTTTGCAGGTGTTAATAAGCTGAGAACGCTGGATTAGTAGGCAATTACCATTGCTAAACTATAGCTAAGCGTGCCGTTTGGTATTGCTTGTTCTAACTCCCGGACATGGCTCTTTAAACTCCTCCTCCCTCGTGGAGTTTACAAAAGTGTATAAAAGCTCCCTGTCTTGTTCAGCTGTGCCTGCTTGCACAGTGGGTCTGTATAGTTTGCAGTTCTGCCTCTGGTGATTTAGAAAGCCAATATTAGCCTTTGGTGAATTAGAAAGCCGATATTAACTAATTTCCTAAACTCCCACTCATGTGGACCTTTCTCTGAGTGTGTCTGTTCATTTATGGATATCCGAAGCCAGTAAAAGGCTTTTTGAGCAGCGCTACCTAAATTATTACCCTGACACCTGAATCCTCGCCACATACCAACCTTGTACCACGTATGTGTTCAATCACAGGTGTTTTTAGCCTATAAATGGCTTTTGAAAGAATGCAGTCATGTAGATAATTCTCTGAGCGTGCTTAATCATTTATGGATATCGGAAGCCGGTAAAAGGCTTTTTGAGCAGCGCTACCCAAACACTTTCACTAACACCTAAATCCTTTTCATATAACAGCCTTGTGCCGCGTATGTGTTCAATCAAAGGAGTTTTTAGCCCATAAATGGCTTTTTTTTCAATCTGAAGCCTGTAATCTGCCTTTGAAAAGGCACCACCTAAATGTTTACCCTGAAACCTAAATCCTCTCCACAATCCTACCTTCTACAGCATATTATTTTTACTTTTGAAACCCTGCTGTTTAAGCCGGTAAATGGCTTTTGATGCCTAAATCCTCTCCACAGACCTACCTCCTACAGCATATTATTATTTTACTTTTCAAACCCTGCTGTTAGAAGCCAGTAAACGGCTTTTGGAAGTATGCTATCCATGTGGAGAATCATAAAGGGCTTGGCTAAATGTACCTCACTCCAACAGTGTTTAATTCTGGTAAATTACTGATTTGTCTTACACAAGCTGTATTGCTGATACGAGCACCTTTGGGTAGCAGTCCCTTAGGGCTACTGCATAGAACCCCTAAAGCTAATTGCAGTAGCTGTGTAATGATCTGTATAACATTTTGTCTGTGTGTTGCCCTATGATACTTTACCCCACATTGTAAAGTGTAGTCCTATTGTTCCTCACACAGTGTCCTGTTCTAGCATAGTACTTGAAGTAAATGCTTAACATGTTTTACTAATGCTGCAGTTATAGCATAGTATTTGTAGAAACTGTTTAACATGATTTACTAATGCTGCAGTTAAGTAGGTAGAAATGTTTTAATTGCTACATTTAATTTTACTGCTACCACAAAAGGGCACAGAACTATTGCACTATAGAGTTTTACATTGTTGCTAACAAGGTTTTGGAAATGTTTAACTATCTATGGATATTGTCTCTGTGAATGATTAGCCCATTTTGTAATGTTGGGTTTTTGGAAATGTAAACTTGCTATCAATATACTTGTCTCTGAATGATTAGTTTAATGTTTGAGCAATCATACCTTGCTATGTGATAGCTACTGTTTCTCATCCCTACCTTCTCTCTCTTGCCTCCTTAAGTTACCTGCTCATCTTGTGCTTCCTGCACTAGTCTATAGGAATCTAAAGGACCCTCTCCAAATATCGGTGGTTCACCTCACTGAATAACTACCCTCAATCCCTCTCTCAAGGACAGCAGTAAAGTATGTCTGTTGAATAATTCCTGCCAGAAAGACTTTTTACTATTTTACCTCTACTACAGGGTTAGAGAAAGTCCTGAGCTAGGACAGCCAGCAGCCTCAACCTCCCTTTCTGTACCTTCACACACTCTCTCCCCCATCCTCTATAGAAACTCCTTTTGTCTAACAACATTTTTCCTTGTTGTACTCTACCTCCCTCACATATCAGCCTGCAATATTAGACCTGTCCACTAGGTGGCTCCCTTATCTCAGCCATACTCTCTTCCATATCTCTTTTGCCCAGATACTTACTTTAATTTCTCCTGTTGTCCCTTAACTGCTATTCAGTCCTCTCACTTTACCCTCTACTTCTACTATCTACATCCACCTTTTCTAGGCTCAATTCTAACTATCCTTTTCCCACATCTGACTTTTCCAGCTTACCTTCTGGAGTCAGTTCTGCTGATTGTTTTTATAACTGCATCAGTATCTGTCTCTACCCGCTCCGTTCACCCTGTGGGCTCACTCCGCTCCTCTCCCTACCCCCAATTCCCACCCACCCCAGGGGTCCTACTCTTATACTTACTAAACCACACCTCTTCCTCTTCCCATTACTCTTACAATTACTAACCACACCTCTTCCTCTTCCCATTACTCTCTGTACACTTTACCATTGTTCATCTTCTCTCATATCTACCTTCTCTTATCACTCCCTTCAGTCTTACCACAACCTTCACAATTCCCCATCCTCACCCTTTATACTTCCAAATTCTACCTACACACATCCAATAGTAAATTCTTCCAATGTATAAACCAAACATCCCATTATATTTCCTACTTTTATTCACACTTTTACTACTTCTTCCTCTAACCTTTGCCTACTTACTCACCTCCTATGAATGCCCACTACATCCACACCCTCACTATCCTAATAAGGAAACCAATGCTCTATCCCTACCACTCCTTTATATCCATGCTAATATAACATCTTCACCCAATTACCTACTTGCAAAGTATCATAGAATACTACATATTAAATATAACACTCTTAATCTCAGGAAAGATCTACTTCTATACATCAAATTCCCTAACCCAAGCTACATAGGATTACTACTCTCATTAAAGGATGGTGACATCCACCCTAACCCAGGCCCAGCAACAACTCCTATCACTCTCCATAGCCACAATCACTCACCTATTGATTCCCTTAGTAAACCATCTAACTCCCTCCAAGTAGTCCATCTTAATATACGTAGCATTAAAACAAAGTATCTCAACTCCAAGCTCTAGTAGAAGTCTATTCCTTTGATATCCTCTGCTTAACAGAAACATGATTAAAACCTGCAACCAAAGACAATGAAATCCTCCCACCTGGATATAACATGCTGAGACTCGACCGAATAGCCAAGAAGGGTGGTGGGGTAGCTATTCTATTTAAATCTGGCTTACAGTTAACCACTTATGACTGTAAACTACCTCTTGATTCCAATGCAGAAATTCTCATCTCCAAACTTCATCTTAACAATGCCACATCCATCTATATTATCTGTATGTATCTTCCTCCTGGTAATAACATTGCCACCATGGAAAATATCCTTTGCTGGCTATCCCAACACCTGCCCCAAGAAACCATAATCCTAGGAGATATAAACATTGATTGGAACTGCTATTTTAGCAACTTCCCTATCACCCACATTAACCTATATGGGTTTTCTCAAACCATTACATCCCCCACCAGGATCAATAAAACTAACAATAAAGCAAACATATTAGACTGGATTCTCATAAACCATCACCTTCACAATTATGATTCTGGAGCCCTCCCTGATGATATAAGTGACCACTCACTTACCTGTATCATCAGGCATAAAGCCTATACTCCCATTCCAACATCTGTCAGAAATATCAGATCCAAAATGAACTTTAACCCTGATCTATTCAAAAAGGAACTAAGAGCTTGCAATTGGTCTCCCTTAAGACATTTCCCTTTAGAAGAAGTCGTCAAATACTTTGACTCTAACTTCCTTGCCATTCTTAACTACCATGCTCCAACCAGATTAATTAGAATTAAAACCAAGTCTGCCTCATGGCTTTCAAAGAAACCAAACACAAAATGCATCTTAAAAATAAATATTGGGCCAAATGGAGAATGACTAAAAATCCTGTAGACCAACAAACCTTTAGACAGTTAAGAAATGACACTAAGAAAGCTATACTCTCTGATAAAAGAAATTACTACCTACAATTTCAACAAACTAACCAAAACAACCCACAAAAGTTCTGGACTAGCATTAACCAATTACTCCATCCAGGTCAATCCACCACAACAAACCCTCAAAATACTGACCATAATAATCCCTTGCATACAGCCAATACATTCAATACCTTCTTTACTAATGCTATCCAAACACTAGCTAGTCAGCTATAATCTAATAGCTTCACTTTACCTTCCTATAACTCAACCTCACCCCCTCCTTTTCATTTTTAACCTGTCCCAACTACATATATTCTAACCCTTATACAAAAACTAAAACCATGCTCTCCCTCAGCAGACCAGCTACCTGCTGAATTTCTACAGCTATCAGCCAAAGCTATAGCATATCCCATTTCCATTCTGATCAATAGAACTATTACTGAAGGTCACATCCCTAGCTTATGGAAAGTCTTTCATATTATCCCCCTCCATAAAGGTGGACACTCCATTGAACTCTCCAACTACCGCCCCATTGCCCTTCTTTCTCCTTTGGCAAAGATCATGGAGAAATGCATTCACAGGCAATTACTTGACCTCTTAACCCAAAATAACTTACTTTCCAGCTGTCAACATGGTTTCAGACCTTCACACAGCACTACCACTTCCCTCCTTTCCTTTATTGATTGTATAAACAAAAAACGCAACCTTAATAATCTTTCCTTTGCACTATTTATTGACCTGTCTAAAACATTTGACATGGTAAATCATCAGATTCTCATCAACATACTCAAATCCCTGTCATTAGATGCACCTTCCATAAAATGGTTCCAGTCCTACCTAGATAAAATACAACAAGCTGTAATTTGGCATAAGACTCTATCTACCCTCCAACTCGTTACCCTAGGTGTCCCTCAAGGGTCCATACTAGGACCTCTCCTCTTCTCCATATTTATTAATGACCTTCATCTAGCCATCCCCCAAGCCACATGCATACAATATGCTGATGACTCCACACTCATATGCTCAGCCAAATCCACTTCTGAACTTCACTCTCTTACCCAGAAGGTATTTAAAACAGTTGAACAATGGTTCACACAGGGTTGCCTTCTTTTGAACCCCAAAACAACTAAACTCCTCCTCTTCAATCCTACTCACATGTCCTCTCCTTTTGATTTCTCAGTTACATCCACCAATGGTACCATTATATCACCAGACCCAACCACCAAACTACTGGGTATCACCATTGATAACAATCTGAACTTTGACATCCATATCAACAACACTATAAAAACTGTCAACAAAACACTTGGCTCTCTCTACAGGATTAAACCCTTCCTTTCCCTCACAGCCAGAACAACTATAGCTCACACTCATCTAATCTCTACACTCCTCTATGCCTCGTCCATTTTTACTAAGCTATCTAAAAATAACCTCAGCAAATTGGAAATGTCCTACAATAACATTGCCAGATTTGCAACAGGCAACCCTTTCAGAACCCACCATTGCTAGGGTGGTTGGAACTACAAAACCTGATTAAATTCCACGAACTAACCATTGCCCATAAAACTCTTTATAAACCTTCCAGTACTCCTATTCTATATACCCTCATCACCCCATATACAAATCTGAAGTCCTTACAGTCTTCACACAAACTTCTTGTACACACCTCTAAACCTAACAACAAGGCTGGGGATTTTCTCTTTTCCAATGCTGTCGGAAAAACCTGGAATCTTCTCCCCAGTGACCTTTCCTCACTTCCCTCTTTATCACTCTTCAAAAACAGACTGAAACGTTTCCTTAGAACACACTGGTTATGTCCCTGTACTAAACCTGACTAGGCATCTATCTATCTGTTCAAACTTAGCTCTGCCTATCCCATACTACTCATGAACTGTTATACATTCCTTTTTGGCTATAAATACATCCTCCCTCTAAAGCTACACTGTATCCAACCTCTGTGAATACTTTTTACTGAAGAATTTCTTTATTTCAATACAATTAACCTGTCTTCTTTGTTTTTACTTCTTTTTATGTATTATACCTGTATGTTGTATTGTATATGCATTCTTGCACTACAAGGATTTTTTTTGTCCTCGCTGAATTTTCTGTTTTAACCTGGAATAAGCATTGTATATAATGAATGTTGCTATTTATTCTTTTTTTTTTTTTTTTCATGTTTCTGTCTTGGAGCTTATCTCCCCGGGCCTCTACTGAAAATGGACATATATCCAGTTAGACTAGCCCGGTCAACAAATGTAAAATAAATAATAAAATAAACAGTATTGAGAGAGTCATTGAGAAAATCTTAACTGGAAAGCTGGGTGATTTTTTAGAGGAAAACAGTCTCCAGGACAGCCAATGCAGGTTGATTACAAGACAGAGGTGTCAGCTGAACCTGATCCAGTTTTATGACTGAGTTAATGGATGTGCTGGCTGTAGGTTGCTAGGAGATGTGGTCTAACTGGACTTCAGTGAGGCCTTTGACTCTGTCACATACTAGCTGCTAGATGACTGAATGGGTTGGGGAAAGAAGCAAGACTGAGGGACTTCACTGAGACACAGTTCAAGGAATTGTAGTAAGAGCTATGTTTTTCAGGATTAAGAGATGTAACTAATGGTGTTTTGAATGGATCACTCCTGAGTTTAATATTCTATAGTATAGTTACATCAGACATCCGATGAAGCAGAGAACAAAATCAGCCCTTCTGTGAATGACACAAACAGGTGCAGTAACAGAGGACAGGGAGAACTTGAAAAGGCTGTCTAATTAGGAAACTGCAATTTAGTACAGACAGATGCCAAGTACTACATGCACTTAGACAACAACATCATTTGTGTATCAGCTGGAGGTGAGGAAATTATGGCAACAGAGCAGGAAAATACCCCACAGATGCTTATCAAACACAGTCCAGACCACCATGATGCCATCACCCAGAATGATACCACAGTACAAGGACAAAATAATTGACTTTAACAATTGGCTAAGCTTCTGGTGTCATTCTAAGGGAATCCAGTATCTGTCAGCCTGGGATGACATGATCGACAGACCACACTGCTTTGCCAGAGATGGCCCGCACCTGTCACCCTTGGGATTCCAGATACTGGCAAAGACTCTTGCCACCGCTATAGTGCCTTTTTTAGGCAAGGTTCAAATGACAAATTCACCACCGTAACAGGTATAAGCAAGCAAAATCTGAGGGTAATGCTACTCAATGCTAGAAGTCTAAACCTCAAAATGCACTCACTCGAGGCACTCCTTAAAATGGAGAACATTGACATCTGTGCAGTGACAGAGACCTGGTTCAAAGCCCCAGAGAGCACCCCTGCATTTCCAGGCTATAATCAATACCACACCTTTCGGCCGCCAAACCCAAGCCGAAACACTAAAGGTGGAGGCATGTCCATATTCATTAAGGATATCCACACCTCTAAGCTAGTTGCTCAGCATAATGCATCCGAGATTATCCAAGTTCAACTAACTCTGGCTTGCTACAGACCCCCCACCATGACCCAGGATTCCCATTCCTCTTTTCTTGATACACTGGAAAATATTAAGGTACAGCCCAACACTCTAATAATGGGTGATTTCAACTACCCTACTATTAACTGGGAAAACTACTCATGTACCAACTGTTTTGCTCAATGTTTTCTGGAAATTATCAATTCCAATGCCTTGGATCAACTTATCCACACCCCCACCAGGGGCAGCAATATCCTAGACCTGGTCATCACCAACATGGGTGACTGGTGTTCCACACCAGAGGTCAGCTCCTCGTTGGTCAGATCCAACCACAAGCTAATCACCCTAGACATCCACATCCCACTCCCACCCCACATTAGGAAAATAACAGTAAAAAATGTCTCCAAAGCCAACTTCACGCTTCTTAAGACAGAAGTGGCAAACTTCACGACACCTATGCAGATGGACAATAGAGGTACGACTGCTGAATCCTATGGAAATGCACTTTATAAGCACTTAAATGAGTGCATGGATCGTGCTATCCCTAACAGAACCAAAATGCTATCCTCCAAAAAAGGAAGCCAATCTGGTGGTCTTCTGCCATAAACAAACTCTACAACAGAAGAAAGAAACTGTTGCAAAAAGAGTAAAATCCCACGATTGGAAGAACTCCCGGGTCAGCCTCAGTAAGAAGCTGAGATCCCTCATAAACTCCTCCAAAGCTAGTTATGAAAACAAAATTGCCACTGATTCTAAAGACAACCACAAAGCATTCTATAGCTATGTCAAGAATCTCAATGGCAACACTCATATCGGCTCTGAGTTACAGCACAATGACACTAAATATATAGAACCAACTGATATTGCCAACATCCTGGCAGATAGGTTCAGTGCTAACTTTACCCCCCTCTCACCCCCTAAAGGGCCCATCTTTATACTGAAAGAATGCAAAGCTCCTGTAATCATGGCTGCACAGGTAAAAACCTTACTCTCCAAAGCCAAGAACACAGCATCCATGTGACCAGACAACATCCCCAGGGTACATTCTACACGAACTACAGAATGAACTGGCACCCCACCTAAGTACCATGTTCAATCATAGCCTCACCTCAGGCTTTGTGCCAATTGAATGGCGCACCGTGACAGTTATCCCACTCCACAAAGGGGGGGGCCACAACAGACCCCGGGAACTACCACCCCATTAGCCTGATGAGCCTGGTCTGCAAGGCCACGGAATGTATAATCTTGGAACTCATAAACAAAGACATTGGAGATCTCCAAACTCTAGACCCCACACAGTTCGGGTTTGTAAAAGGCAGATCATGTCTCCTAAACCTGATAGACTTCTTTGAAGTGGTCACCAAAGTCACAGATGAGGGTAAGGTGGTTCACACAGCCTATCTAGATTTCACCAAGGCGTTCGACACCATACCCCACTCTGGAATTATAGATAAACTCACTAAACTAGGTATAAATCCCTATGTCACAAGATGGGTTGCCAACTGGCTTACTGACCGAACCCACACTGTGAAAGTAGCAAACTCCAAATCAGACTTCAGACCAGTGACAAGTGGAGTACCACAAGGTTCAGTCCTGGGTCCTCTCCTGTTTGGTATCTATTTCTCTGAAGTAGAGGCAAACACAGAAGGTCTTTGGCTAACTAAATTCGCAGATGACTGCAAACTAGGAGCCATAATCAAAACTCCTAATGATGTGGACATCCTACAAAAGGGCCTCACTGAGACAGATGCCTGGTGTCAAAATCATGGTCTCAAGCTCAATGCCAAAAAGTGCATTGTCATCCCCTTTGGTAAAAACTCTGTACCCATGAACTACCACATAGGCGGTAGTCTACTTAACACCAAAAGTGTGATAAGAGACCTTGGGACACAGGTGGACAGTAGTCTCTCCTTTGATAATCACATCACCACAGTGGTCAGGAAATCGTTCTGCGTGGCACACCTCATCACAAAAGGTTTCTCATCCAGAAAAAAGGAGGTCATTGTTCCCCTCTACTCATCACTCATTAGACCCATTATAGAGTACAACACCCCTTTTGGTACGTACCTCACAAGACATCTACAACAACTGGAAAGGCCACAAAAATACCTCACAAAGAGGATTACTGGCCTCAAAAAGATGCCTTACGCAGACCGTCTCAAAAAACTCCAGCTTTACTCTGTCGCATATCACCTACTCAGTGGCGATCTCTGCCTAACATACAAAGTTATGTCAAACCGAGAGCTGTTGGACATGCTCCACTTAAAGAAATCCCAATCCCTCCGAGCTACACGCTCTAGGGACCTAAACCTTATCACCACAATAAACAGAACATGTTGGAGGGATAGATTTCTGTCCCAGAGACTTCCCAAACTCTGGAACAGACTACCTATCTATGTCAAACAGAGCTCCTCATTAGCACTCTTCAAGAAAAATCTTGATGATTGGATGGGTAATAGGAAATTCACCACAGGGATCACTTCTGTGGTTCTGCTTGACAGGGGCACAGGAAAATAATTTTCTTGAGTGGCGAAAGCCAGGGTATCTTTTTGGCTAGGCTTGTATAGGCCCTAGGGCCAATAGCCTAGCACCTATCTATGAACCTATGAACCTATGATTTGCATGAAAAGGCAGTGGCAGCAGTGAACAGAATCCTGAGGAATTTCTTCAAAAGGATTGCCTCCAGAAGCAAACTAATGCTTCTTCCACTCTGCTAGCACCTGGTCAGGCCACAATGGCAGTACTGCATGCTGTTTTGGAAGGACATACAGAGAATGGAACTTCAGGCTGTTGAAGGAGTCCTGAGGGAAACCATCATAGGGGTGATTAGGATGGACTGAAAGGCATATAAGAGACTGGAAAAGGTGTGACTCTTTCCACTAGACATGAATCTATAGATATACATATACAGCACACATATAGATATACAGGATCATATCACAGGAATGTGAATGAGGAGTCACACTGAACAGGAAGGATAGAGGGGAAGAAGGAACAATCATCAAATTATGGAGACCAGTTACTCCCAGAATTTGTAAAAGTGCTTCTTCTTGGAGATGGCGGGGACTAATGGAATGGACTACCAGAATAGGTGGTAGATAGGGAATCCATGGAAGCATTCAAGAATGCATGTCATAGGTGGAGAAATAAAGATGAGAAAGGGTGAGTGAGATGGAGAAGACTTAGAAAGATAGTTCATTTAAATAGCAGACTAGGCAGGCTGATAGTCACCTTCTGTCATCGGCTAAATGCAATATAATGTACATTTTCTGTTTGCTGCTTAATGGTGAAACAATCAGCTGACAAAGCAAGAAAGCTACACCTAAATACTCTGCAGCACAAGCACAGCAATTTGATGCTCTAGAAATCTGAATAACGTTTTAGCTCAACTAAGATCATCCTAACTTTATACCTACTCGCCAGGGCAGTAGGAATGTCTGTAGTTAACTGGATTAAGGCAGCCTAGTATAGGTTTAAAGCATTGCTGGTAAATTGTCAGGGGGTTGGTAGATGGCAAGTTAGATAGAATTTTTTCTGACCCTCCTCTTTAAGATATGGATATAAATCTGACCCCTTTGTAAGGCTCTGGACACCATCATGACGGCTCCTTTCTCCACCATCTACAGACTAATGCCCTAAACCATATCTATAGCCATTTGTTGTATAAATCAGTACTGTGTGTTTCATACCACTTGGGAAAAAAATGACATATGCAGCCAGGGAGCTAGCCTTGACAGCAGGAAAAACTCCCTTTGATAGAGGTCAGGGGAGACATATTAGAGGTACATAACAGATCATCACTTAAGGCAGCCTAAAAGGAGGGATTTTTCTGTTTAATGCCATGATAGTCTGCAGATGTATAGTGAATCTTCATATTAGTGCTCATATGGGTACACAAAGGAACCCTCCACTGTCCCATTTTCCCCAAAAAACATTGCAGTGATCTAGTGAATCATAGCCTTAGCCATGGGACCAGCTGCTCACCAACACACATGCACATGCAGATACACTCCCCAACTCGGGGAAACAGTCAGTTTAACAATTCATCACTATTTATGATGCTACGTATTTATCCTAAACTTGATACACCAGCAGCTGAGTCTAGAAACTCTTGAATTTGGCTGAAGATGATTTGCCTCAGAGCAGCGCAATGGTACAGTGATTACAACTGCTGTCTCACATTGCCTGATTCTCCAGTTTAATTCCCGGCTGAGGTGCTTTCTCTACAGAGTCTACATGACCTCCCTAGGTCTGTGTGTTTTTTTTTCTACTGGGTACTTCAGTTTCCTCCCATGAATCAAAAACATACAGGTACATGAAATTATGTTACATTAAATTGCCTGGAGGTATATTTTCACAATGTCAGAGTGTGCATGTATACTCACAGATGCAGAGGCATCCTTTCTAGGATGATTCTCTGCCTTATACCAAATGCTTGCTAGAACAAGTTCCAGCTCCTGTGTGATCCTAAAATGAACAAAGCAGGTATTAGAAAATCAATTATCAACCTAAATGAATAAGTGAATGAATGAATGTATTTTCTTCAGCATTTTAGAGGAAGATGCTAAAAGTGAGATGGTACCTGGAGATCCCCGCTGCACCACCACACCAGCTCTGTGTTATGAATACTTCAGCTGTTATGAATACTTCAGCTAATGAATTTTCAAACAGCTCATACAGATCTTAGATTTTTTCAGTTTTCATGTAATTTAATCATTTTTTCCACAACATTATTAATGCAAACCAAAGCAAACACTGAAGTAAATTCAACAAAATTGTCAAAATGACATGCATTACCAATTCAGATAAGGCATTAATATATCAAAGTATTACAATAAACATTTAAGTAAAGTAGACATTAGGAAACACTGAGGTGAGAGTTAAAGCTGTCTTTTTTCCTGCTGTCAAGGCCAGCTCCCTCTTCAATTAACATGAGCTTGCCAGAACATTCCACTTCCTTCTCACATAGGGGCAGGGACTCAACTTAAGCCATACCAGTAATAGGTTATGTACCTCAACCAGAATCCCCCACATATGGTAACATTGGAATAGCCCATTGCTTCCATGTCCTTGTTATTCCCTTTTCCTCTCTCAACATTACTATACTTAGGGTTGCCAGCTCTGGTATTCTTAATCTGCTAAAATCACAGACCCTAATAAGAACAGCTCAGGTGTTAGTGTTAATGAATAATCCCATGCTTCTCCCATCTTGGCCTGCAGTTGCTTAAGTAAACCACACTACTACATCCCCAAAAATATATACCCAGTTGGATACTTCCTAATCTGCACATGTCCAACAGAGTGGATTCACATTTGGAAAGAGTCTGAGAAATAAAGCTGGGTATAAGAATACTTATACATACATTATCATTCAAAAAATCTAAATCTCTTGGATTTTGTTGCGTATCTTGGTAACTTTAGAGTCCAAGCCCAAATGTCACCTGGTATACTGATCCCGAGATCTCTCTGCAAATCTAGCCTAAATTTCTCAAAGTAGCATTGTACCACATGTATGCTTCAGTGATGCAACATACGTTGCAGGAAAGTTAACAAGTACACAGGCATATTAACAAAGAGCAAATAATAGGGAAAAAAACATAATGGCCTCAAAATAGACAGAATAAAATATGTGAAGGCAAACAAATGATAAAATTCTGAGACATTGTCAGCTTGTACATCATGCTTGTTGTGATGGTGTGAAGTAGTGCCAGCTATGCTAGAGAGAGTAGGGCAGTACATGTCTAGCATATGCCAGTATAACTAGTTGGAGTTTTGTAAAGAATTATATGTCATTTGTATATCAAGCTAATTTGTACAGATGTTTGTTTTGAAAAATGTATTTGTAAAGCTGCTTGCGTTAAAAATGTACCAACAGTGGGTTCTGCTGGACAGAAAAGAAATACATCTGTATGTCAGACTGTATTTTAACTGCTGAAATTAATATATTGTAACAGATGATACTGGAAGAGAAGAGGTTAATCTCAGTCCAGCTAACTTTGAAAAATAGTCTGAAATTAAATTACCTGGTTTAGGCCATAAAGATTGTATCTTACAGTTCTGATTGCAGCCAGAGATGAAATGTCTGTGAAAACCAGGAATAGGCATCCTAGTGTAATGCCCTTAGGGGTGAACTAATTGCTATCCTGGAAGGGTAGAAGTTTTTGAAATGCTTTTATAGCTTCCAGATGCTATAACACATCTTAGCAAAGCTCTATGTGTGTGCATTTTGACACATATGTGCTAAATTATGGTTCAGTTTCTAGTAAGGGGGGTAGTGTGGGAATTAGAAGTCAGTTGACCATATTTATGTGATGTCATTCTGTTATCCAGCAATGATATGGTGTTTTAATACTAGATGAGACAGAAGTCTCAGAGCAGTCTGTTTGTGAAAACTGGCAAAGAAAGACCACTCATTCACTTCATCATGCCTTGCTCTAGTAAGTGAACTAGGGGACAGTAATTCTTTAGATCAGTCAGGAAAATATAGTGACATTAGTTAAATACTGTTTTTCTGTATCTGTGTGAATCCATCCATCTGTGTTATTTTTAATATTTCCTGTGATTGAAGCTTTTGGTGTTTATTGTAAATAGATATTTAGTATGTTCATGTTCTTTTATTATTATTAAATGTATTTAAACTTTTCATTGTGGCTGGTCTTTTAGAGAATAGTTTAATCTTTGAGAGTACTTTTATTTATTTGGTGACACTGTGGCCACTCCTGAAAGCCTTGCTGCATTGGTCAAACACTACCATTTGCATTAGAATTAATTTTACTCAGTATAACTGGGTACCCTTTTAAGAGCCCTAGAGCAGCTGGCTTTGGAGTGTTCTGTTGGCAGTATCTACCTTATAGTCTAGGCATAGCTAGCTGGTAAATCTGTACCAGCTTTTCCCAGGTGTGTGTGTGTGTGTGTGTGTGTGTGTGTGTGTGTGTGTGTGTGTGTGTGTGTGTGTGTGTGTGTGTGTGGTGTGTAAATCAAATCTCAAAGAGTGTGTTTCAGCTTCTTGGAGCAGGGACACAGAGCACTGGTTTCACAGAGAGGGTGGTAGAGGACTTGGCTTGTAACACTCGGCTGAGGACTCAACTATACAGCTGTGGTTAGTGTGGGGTCTACTGCTACCCTGTAGCAGTGAGCCTGAAGCTGAGCTACAGTTGCTGGTAGGTACTAATGTTCCCTTGAACAGAGTGACAGCAAGGGCAGAGGTGAGTGGTAGTACCCAAGCTGACAGTGAAGCACCACTGTCAGATGATACTAGACTTCCTGTGGAAGGGAAGCTGGGAAGGGTCACAAAGGTAGAGTTGAGGCAGGCTCAGCTCTCAGACCCTAAACTAAGAGGTTTGAAGGAGGTAGCCAGGGAGGCAAGGAAAAGGGGAGTCTGTATACTGGAACAAAGGGTTACTGTATAAAGAGTGGACCTATGAGGGAGGTTACACATGCTCTGCCCTACTCTCTCTGGCATAGCTAGCACTACCTCACATCCTCACAATTCTTACTACATGACACTTTTCCATGGTTTTCTACCAGTGTTTTAAAAGTCCCTACCACCTTCATCAAGCAAATATCACCTGTGTGCTGCCTCGTTTGTTGCTGCATAGACTGCATGAATGTCAGGTGTAGGCATCAGCCAAGGGTAAACTGTGGTCTGAAGAATGTTTGCTTGATTCACCATACAAGACATGATTAATAGTAGCCACATCCCTCTGTTATGATATGCTAAATGTCAAGGACTCTGAAACTTGACATGAGAGCATATTAATGGTGATAAGCCTGTGACTGGCCAACTCCTGCTTATTTCCTATTTTTACTGTGGTAGCTGTTGTCTTTTCATTGATGGTTATAGAATTCATGCTTATTTTCCATTACAAACTGTGGGCAGCTGCTCTCCTTTCATTGGTTGTTATACATCTCCAGTTTATTTCCCATTGGTAACCATTAGTAGCTGCTCTCCTTTCATTTATGGCTATACATTTAGCACAATATTTTTATAACTTCTGCTGTCCAACACTCTTTTATGGTATGGGTATGTTTGAATAGGAATTTTGTTAGCTACTATTGTTAAATAAATAATGCAACACTTCAGTTTCAAGCTTTTGTTTAACAGAAGGGGGTCTGTCTTGGCAGATAAAAGAACTTAACAATCAATATATACTGTATTCAAGATACTCACTTAAAAAAAAAACAAAAGAGAGTAGATAACATTTGCCAATAGGATGGTGTGAAGTATAAAGGCAGACACAATATGAGGAGGTTTTTTTTTTTCACAAAAAGACAGGTTTATGCATGGAGATGAACACTTGTACCACAGTACATATCTCTTACCCAGTACCTTTTAGTGGAGGGGTCACTGTAACCTCCATCAAAATCCCATTTAACTTCAGAATGTCATAAGTAGAAGTTGGAAAAAAATACACTCTTTAAGAACTGAAGGCCATCTTTACTGATGGGTCCTAGTCAGTACTTTGTAAGCTAGTTCTGTTGGTATAGACACAGGTTCCTCTTACGCCGAAAATTTCACCCCCCACATTTGTTACAAACATTCAATAGGCCAGTTTGTTCTCTGCATATTTATGCAGGCACCCCTAGACCACTCACACAAGCCATTTACTGCCTTTCATTGATCAGTTCATTGGGGTTTCAAGACCTAAACCTTCAGCCCTGAATATGAACTTTGAGAAATTACTATACATCAGAGTAGTGGGTTGTGGGTAGGGTAAAATATTAGATTTATTGCATACCCTCCTACAAGCCCACTACTGGCATCCATAATGATAGATATCTGAAGAGTTTGCTGGGAATCCACAGAGCAACCCAGAACCTTATACCGTACATCTAGCAAAGAAGATAGATACTGTGAAGATGTGAGGTATTGCCATCTGTACCAGGGAGATTGGAGCACTGCATATTTGGCATCTGCCAGTGTGGTTAGCTGGAGTTTTGTGGATAACTTTGTGTCATTTGACTATCATACTGACTTGTACAGATGCTTATGTTAAAAATGTATCAATAGTGTTATTATAAATGTTTATGTTTAAATAAAGAATTCTGGAAGGGAAGATTAGATGATTTTGAAGTTGTTCTATAATTTTCAAATACTGCAACATATCTTAGAAAAGCTCTGAGTGTGTACTGTACTAGAGTCAGGTGATCAAATGTGATGTCATTCTATAACCAGCACTAAGAGGATGGAACTTGCACATCAGCTTGTTTTCTTTTGTTTTCTTTGGAAGCTGATATAAAATATATGACAGTTATCACAATCAGATCAGTTAAATCAGTCAGAAGATGGAAGCTCATCACATTGACTTGTGGAAGTAAGCATCTCAGCATTGCCATGTTGTATTAATTAAGTTAGCTAGGGAACAGTTATTCTTTAGACAGTCAGGAAATAAAGTGAGATTAGTTGAGTAGTGTTTTTCTGCATCTGTTTGAATTTGTCCATCTGTGTTATTTTTATTCTCCTGTGATTGAAACTCTTATGTTTATCGTACTTAGATAGTTAATATTCTCATGTTTTCTATTTTATTATTTTTTATTAACTATGCTATACATTTCATTGTGGCTGGTGTTTCAGAGATTACTTTTAACATCTTGAGAGTAATTGTGCTTACTTTAGTGACACCTTTGCCACCCTGAAAATCCTGGCTGCTTTGGTTACACTCTACCATTTATATTAGTATTGATTTTACCCTTGTAAGAGCCTGAGAGTAGTTGACTGGTGGCAACGTGTTTACCTTGTAGTCTGGGTAGAAGGGGGCACAGCTAGTAAATCTGTGCCAGGCTTTCTCAGGAGTGAGTGTGTGTGTGTGTGTGTGTGTGTGTGTGTGTGTGTGTGTGTGTGTGTGTGTGTATAAATTAAATACCCAGGTGTGGGTGTGTCAGCTACTTGGAACTGGGACACAGTGCATCAAATTGATTCTTGTTTGGGATCTGGAGAGACAGAGAGTCCATTTCCAGGGTCTGGAGTCTGTTCTCTGTGAATTGGGGGAAATTTTTTTGATACAGAGAACTGCATTTGAAAATACTGTATAAATCCAGTCCTGTTTTTAGTGACCATCTCTCACCAGTGTCAATGGTGAGAACTGAGGCTCCTTGATTACTGGCCTTGGTAAAGAGGGCCCCGTCATAGATACTACAGATAATAATATCAAAGCTTTTATCAGTTTGTCTGAAAGAAGTTTTCTAAGTGCTAGTTTAAGGGTGTTTGGTTAGCTTTTCTGCACTGTAAGGTGAGACATATGAAGAACTGTGTTTGAAGCTGAAATAATAACAACCCAAAAGTTATTTTATGCTTCTCTTTTGAAGGTTATTATTTCAATGGCAGTTGTATTAAATTATTTTACACATGGTTTAATTTATTTCTAACAGACGTTCTAAGTGGCTTGAAAAGGATTATCTGGGTCCTGCAATTAAAACAGTGCTATACACAACAACTATAGGACATATTCTTCAGCTAGTAAAATCAAACACAGGCTAATATTGCCACATGGCAAAACTACATACTGCAGACTATCTTATAAAGTGTTACATTTTTTGCTGCCTTCTGCTGATGATGTCATTTATAGACTTTATTGACAAATAATCTGAAGTTGTAAGAGAAATCATGTATAAATGTTATTGCTAAGTTAACTAGCATTAAATGGCCACAGCAAATTTCAGGGAAGGAAGTCAAGCAGCCTCATATCACAATTCCATATGTGTGTATGTTGCTTGTGCGTGATACAGCCTTGTCTGAAGGCAAGCTAGTTGCAAAGAATTCTTGACTGCCTCAAGCAAATTAACCTGAGTAGCCAAAAGCACATTTGGCAGAACCTTAACATTTTTATACATGTATTGAAAATTCATGGCTCTGGATGAAGTGTTACAAAATTATGAATCTATTTAAGTATTAATTGTATCTAACCTCAGCTGGAAAATGCTAACTGTACAATCTCAGGCAAACTATGATATACTATTAACATACTATCTGCCAAATTTTTGGCTGTTGGTAATAAAAATCAATTCACACTAAAGTCTGGGTTGTATGACTAGGCTCTTCCGTCACCCAGACTTCCTGCCAAGTAGGAATATATGACCTTAAATAAGTTCAGGAACTGTCAGCTGCCCCACATACATGCCTGTGGAAAAAAAAAGGAAACAACATAATTCAGAAAACTCCTTCTATACTATGTGCCTTTGAATGATCCTCAAGTCAACATCTGAATTTACATTAATAAAGTTATGCTACTTCCAAGACTGAAGCTATTTAGAACATAATATAAACCAGACACAGTATCTGAAACATGGCTCCGCCCATATACTAGAGATGTATAGATAATTCTCCAAGATTATAATATGTGACTGAAGCTACACAGAGCACACAAAGTCATAAAAGAGATCATTATACTTTTTGCTAATTATGTAAGTTATTCTCTTTCTCTGTCATTTATTCATCAGCCTTTCTCTTTCCATAGGTTCATAGGAGGTTACTAGGCTAATGGCGCTAGGGACTTTACAAGCCTAGTCATGTAATACCCATGTTCCCTAACTGACCATTGTTAGATGGTTCCTTAATTGACCAATGTTAGATGGTATGATTGTTTGCAGAGTGAATCTGTGATCAGCACTGGCTGCCCTGTCCATGAGGGACAGTGGTGCCACCCCAGGGGTGAAGGTATAGTCCCCATTCAGTTGTCCAGGTTGCACTTAAATAGGGTCACTGAAAAGCTCTGCTTAATGTGAATTGGTAGTTTATTCCAGAGTAGCAGCAGTCTCTGGGAGACATATCAGTCTGTCCAGCATGTTTTGTTTAAGTCACAGGCTAGGTTGATTTCTGTGGAGTGAGTGACTCTTGTCCCATGTGATTTGTGGATATGTAGCATTTCCATTAGGGCAGGATCAGAGACTAAGAAGCCTGTAGGACACAGAGTACAGAGACAGGGCTTTCAGTCTTTCCATGTAGGTCATGTTTTGGAGTCCCTGAATTATCTTGGTTAGAAATCTATGTGGTCTCTCCAGCTGCTACAGGTGTCTGGTGAGGTATATGAAAAATGGAGCATTGTACTCTATTAGTGGTATGATGAGGGTGGAGTACAGAGGAGTTATAACATCCTTGATCTTAGATGTGATGCCCTAACTTGTGAGGTGTGCAATGTAAAAGGCTTTCCTTACCACTATGGACACATGGTGATCGAAGTTTAGACTGCTATCAACTTGTGTTCCAAAGTCATGTACCACAGAGTTCAAGCTTAGGGGGGGGGTGCTGCCTATATTGTAATTTGCAGGGGCTACCTCTTTGCCAAAGGGGACAATGATGCACTTTTTTTGCATTTAGTTTTAGACCGTGACTTTGTCACCAATCATCTGTCTGTGCTAACCCCTCCTGTAATATGCTAATATCTTTATAGGACTCAATGATTCCTCCTATTTGCAGTCATCTGTGAACTTGGTAAGCCACAGGCAATCTACTTTCACCTGGACTTCCAGGAAATAGATTCCAAATAGTAGATGGCCCAGCACAGAACCTTGTTTGTGTTTTATTGTTGATCCTTCATCAATTCCCAAATGCCTTCTTGCTCAAGTTTTTTTATATCACATTCTTGTCTCAAAGTGATGTTTACCTGGTGTTGCAGCTTTCCTGCTTTAAAGGTTGCTTTTGCACATTTATCAAGACCAAATGACATTCTTATATCATCTGAAAAAGTTGACAACTTGCAGTTGTGCTTTCAGTTCCTCACTGGTAACTGTTGTATTGGTGAAGGTGGAATCCCCAACTTTGACAATATGGGTTCTGTCGGTGAGCCAGTTGGCTACCCATCTAGTGACATATGAGTTAATCCCCAGTTTTTTTTAATTTCTGCAAATCTTTTAGCTTTCTAATACCATGATGGAAATGGACCCCATTCCTAAGTCAAAATATGATTAAAGTTCATGAAATTAGTACTGTTTCACTCTTTGATGTCAGCCAAAAGTGTTCTTTGCAGCAATGTGCCCAATAATGACTCATTCTGCAGTTTGTATGGCATTACATTCATTGGTAGCATATCTAAATATAATTGTAGACTCTTTTTTATAAGACCCATTGCTCCTACTGCTATTGGAACTATCTAGGTATCTTTCTTCCACATTGTTCTCATTTCTGCTTGCAAATCCTGATATTTTATAACTTTCTCTCTCTGTACACAGGACACTGTGGACACTGAGTGTTGTGATTTCATCTTCTTTTCTTGGACCACTATATCTGTTTTTCTAGCATCTATCTTTTGAACTGTTAGTAACAGATGATCCCATGTGAGGTAGACTTCATCATTTTCTATGATGCTTTGTGGCTCATGTTTCCAGTGTTTTTCACACTTCAATACCATAATGTTTGCACAATCCCCAGTGCAACAGTCTCACCACATTATTATACCTTTCAGTATACAGTCCTTCTGCCATTAGCATGTCACAACCAGCAACAAGGTGTGCAACTGTTTCCAATTCTGTTTTGCAAAACCTACATTTGTCTGTTTCTCCCACATGTTCAATAGACTTTGTAAACCAATGTGTACAAAGCCCACTATCTTGTGCTGCCAATATTAACCTTTCATCTCTTGGTTTGAATTTGCCTCTCTTTAACCATTTTGTCATTCGTTCCTGATCAACATGAGGTTCTTCCAGATGTTTTCTATACTTGCAACTATATTTATGCATTTTCCACATTTTTTGCCTTCTCATCTGGTCCTTCACCTTATATTCATTCTTTTTGTTTTTGGCACATTCAGTTGCTGCCTGATTTGTATCTACTTCTGGTTTGATTTCCATTCCTGCTTGATTCCGATATGCTTCTGCTAGATTAAGCAGAGAAGTCATCTTAGATTTATTCTCCTCATGTTTCAAAACATTCACTACACTTGGGTCTTGTGAGGTCAGCAGATATGTATGGAGTACCACGATTGCAGATCTGTACATGTAATCAATTTCAAGGAGGCCCATCCCTCCTTCAGAACGGAGAATATATAACCTTGGTATGCGCTGATTTTTATAAATAGTTTGGTGAGCATGAAGCATCCTTCTTGTTTTCCTGTCTAATCTATCCAACACGTTTTGGGGCCAGTCAGTCACACCAAAACTATAAGTTAGGACAGGAAGAGCAGATTGGTTTATAGCTTGAATTTTGTTCCTAGATGTCAGTGCTGTTTTCGGGATTAATTTAAGTCTTCTGAAATATTCCTTACTAAGTTTTATTCACACTTGTTTGTGTTTTATTGTTGATCCTTCATCAGTTCCCAAATATTTATACACACCTTCTTGCTCAAGTTTTTTTATATCACATTCTTGTCCCAAACTGATGTTTACCTGGTGTTGCAGCTTTCCTGCTTTAAAGGTTGTTTTTGCACATTTATCAAGACCAAATGACATTCTTATATCATCTGAAAAAGTTGACAACTTGCAGTTGTACTTTCAGTTCCTCATCTAATGAGCTATACAGTTTTAATACTGCACATTGTTTTTATCACATCTATCTTTCTTAGTATTTTTGTCGATCTGTTCCCTCTTCTAAAGTCTTCTAAAAGTAACACTTCTTGTTTTAACTGGTTTATAGTTTTCCCTATTCAATATTTCCATGATGGTATTTGATTTGTCCCCTTCCTTTCCCTCACTACCCTGTGTTCTTGTGGTAGAACTTTATCAGTTATTAATTTAGCTGAACAGTAATATATCCTGGTTATTCTGCTATATTGCATGGATCTCTATGAACATTCCTAATTACTGTGTTCATTTGTTTTATCAGACTTCTGACTTTTTGAGTTTTATTAAGCTCCTGCAGTCTATTTCTTTCATTGATCTTGACATATATATGTCTATTAAATCAAGCAACTCTTCTCTTAGCTCATTTTCTTCCAAACTAAGGGCACATCGCTTGTTTTCCATTTTCTGCGGGCATTCTATAGAACGTTCTATAGCATATTCCTGTGGCACATTCTCTTCAATTTCATCCTTTGTCTTCTGTTGCTCTGTCATATGGAAATTCACTGGCATATCACTCCTCAACACTGACTGCATCAGAGTTTCCACACTTTCCTGTTCCTTCCCTTGCTGTCTAGCTTCAAGTGAATGTTTATACTGCCTTCCTGTGGAAGGCTCCAAATTATCTTCATATGGCAGCTGACCAATTGCTTCCTGTTCCACTGGTTTCCCTTGAATATGGATATCCATTGCTCTATCCTGTTGTGGTGCTTTCTGAATTAGATTTTCTACACTGAATCCTTCACTTCGCAGGTACTCCATTACCTTAGTTTCTATTTCTTAACTTCTCCATTACTAATTTCCTTTTCTACTTTTCCTCTTTGTCTTCTTATTTTTTGTATTGTAAAGTTTTCCATATCCAGATTCCTTTGCCTGTATTTCTCTTCAAATATCTTTGGTGGTGCTCTTTTTGTATTGGTTAGTTTTGCTTTCTCCTTTGCATAAATATTACACCATATTAAATCTCTTTTTCTTTCCCATGTCCATATTTCTTCTTCAGATGCTGCCCGATCTTCTTGCTTCTCATTACTTTGAAGACCCACTCTGTCATGTTATGATGCAACCTGTGTTAGACCTTCTACACCAAATCCTTCACATTGCTGGCACTCCATAACTTCAGCTTCTATTTTTTTTAACTTCTACTTTACTAATCTTTTTTTCTACATTCCATCTTTGTGATATTATTTTTTTATTGTGAAATTTTCCATATCTGGATGCCTTTGCCTGTATTTCTCTTTGAATATCTTTGGGACTGCCTTCTTTATATTGATTAATTTGGCTTTCTCCTTTGCATAACTATTGTACCATATCAAATCTCTCTTTCTTTCCCATGTCCATATTTCTTTTTTATACTTTTCAAATATCTCTTGGTTTTGTTGTTTCCATTTTTGCACTCCCTCAGATGCTTCTTTTTCCAAACAGATCAAAGTTTCTTGATCTATATACTGTTTTTCAGTTGTATTAATGAAGGCAAATTTTCATTTGAAGCTTCTGACAGTTTTTCTTGTGGAAGTATTTTTCTTTCCTCTAATTTCTTTCTTAATCTTTTTTTTATTTTGTGTCTGGAAATTCTGGGCTTTTTGCATAATAGTAACAATACATAACTTTTTTCTTATCCTCAACAGTCCATTCTATCGTCCTTATGACTCTTCTTTGGCCTATCAGTTTTTGTGATTTTTGTGGACTGTTACTTTCTTCTATAATGGGGGGGCATCCTCCCCCCGGGCCTGGCCTGGCCCCATTGTAGGAATGTTTCCATATTTTGAGGATTCTACATTGTCATTTTTTCCAGTCCTGGCACCAGTGCGCCTACCAGGATTGGACACTTTTTATCCTGGGTTTTGTGCACCCATCTATCTCTTTTAATTTTTGACCTACTTCTGTCCATGATATATATCAGTGTCACCTTGGTGAGATTTTGTAGAAAACAGGGTCCACCTCATGAAGGTACTCACCGAGACTTGAGGATGAATTCAATTTCAGCACTACTACTCTCCTCCACTTGCTGACTTTTCATCTATCCATTCATACCCCTAGCTGGGAGAGTTTCTTGATGATACCTAAGTGAGATATTGTGTTGAAAGCCTTGGCTAAGTCAAGATAGGTGGTATGTACTGCTTTGCCTTCGTCCAGGGCATTTGTGACATTCTTGAAGAAATCCACCAGGTTTAGTAAGCATGATCTACCCTTAATGAAGCCAAACTGGGTCGGGTCAAGAGTTTAAAGGTTACTTATGTCCTTGTTGATAAGTTCCATGATGATTCCTTCAATGGCCTTGCAGATAAGGCTGGTTAGGCTTATGGGTCTGTAGTTCCCAGAGTTGGTTGATGGACCCCCTTTGTGTAAGGGGATTACAGTTGCTGTTCTCCACTCCACTGGAACAAAGCTAGTGCTCAGGGTATCATTAAAGACAGTGCCAAGTGGATTCACTAGGTCATGTTTTAGGTTGTTTAGTAAGCAGCCCGGGATGTTATCTGGTCTCATAGAGACCATGTTTTTGGCCTTGGAGAGAGCAGATATGACCACCTCATTGGAGATACTGGGGAGAGGACATGTGTCAGGTATGCTTTGGGGTATGGCTGCTGGGGACAAGGGGGGGGGGTTAGGTTTGTACCAAATCTGTCAGATAACAGGTTGGCAATTTCCTCAGGGTCAGTGTGAGTGGTGCCATCCACTTTGAGTTCATAGCTGGGCATTTCCTTTTAGATTTTGGATGCAACTAAAGAATGTCTTTTGACTGCCTTTAGCTAGGGAAGCTAATATTGCCTTATCACTAGCTTTAGAGGACTATACCAGATATCTGATTTGTTTCTTCAAGTTGTGGAGGGTATTCTTTCTCTGCTGATTAAGCTTCCTCTTGTTCTATCAGTTTCTTACTTTTGTTATATAACTTATTTATACTTGAGGTCCACCAGGATGGCTTGCTTTTATGGGAAGACTTTTTACCCTGTCAGGTACAGCAGATTCAATACAGTTGTTTAAGTGCTTATACAGGGCGTTTGTGTGCTCCTCTGCATAGCAGTCAACGTTGGCTGTGTTAGCAATGAGTTTGAAACTTTTCAGACCATCACTTAGTAGGCTGTAGTTTGTTTTGGAGAAGTTTCTCATTTGTATTGCTCCTATGGAGGTGTCAAGTCTGATCGTTACTTTGAATGAGACAGATTTATGATCTGACCTTACTAGGGAGGGAAGAACACAGGGGGTAGTGCAGTGACCCCCCATACAGGTGAGTACTAAGTCCAGAACGTTTAAGTCCCTTGTCAGGGTGCAGACTAACTGTTCCAGAGCATTTGTATTAACAAAGTCTAGGAACATCAGGGTGATCAAGCTTATGCTCCTGTACATCACCCACTCAATAGAAGGATAGGTGAAATCTCCCATGACAAAGGTGTTTGGCTCTATAGTGAGTGACTCAAGCAAGTCCAAGTAGATGGTGTACTTCTCATGGTTCATGGTGGAGGAGCTGTAGCTAGCAATAATGTGGTAGTGTGTTCTACCTATAGTTATTTGGACCTGGAGTAGTTCAAGAGAGTCCTACTGTTTAACCAGTCTCGAGGTGTATTTGGATTTAAGGAAGACGGATACACCTCTACCTTTGGTTCTTTCCTGCTCGTTCTGAGGTCTGAACATGTAGAAAGCATTGTAGCCTTGCATGGCTGGGATGCTCTCTGCAGCCTTGAACCAAGTCTCAGTGACTGCACAAACATCTGCATCTTGCAAGGTGAGGAGATCTTCCAGGGAGTGCAGTTTCCTATTAAGACTCCTAGCATTAAGCAGCATCACCTTGAGTTTGTCTGTAGTGGATTCTTTTTATGTTGGACATTTTTTTGTTTTGGTATTGCCTAAAAAAAGGCACTATGGGGGAGGCAAGCATCTTTGCCAGTATTTGAAAGCCTGGAGGAGACAGGTGAAGACCATCTCTGCCAAAGCAGCATGTTCTGTCGACCATGTCTTCCCAGGCTGAGAGATACTGGATCCCCCTGGAATGACACTGGAAGCTAAGCTAATTGTTGAAGTCAATCATTTTTTGTTTATATTGTGGCATCATCCTGAGTGAAGATAGAATGCTGCTTAGGGCTAGAGACATACCTGCCTGGGGCACATAATCTGAGAGTTCAGTCATGTTTCTCTTCATATAGTCCAGGGAGGTATGTCTAAAGTCATTCACCCCAACCTGTACTATGACAGAGTCATAACAGTAATTGTTGTTGAGTGACTTGAGTGTGTGCTTGATTTGACAGATCCTGGCACCTGACAGGCAGCTGACCATGACCTTCTCCTTGTCTAGCCTGGTAAGGGGGACATCTGTCTGTCTCACTATGGAATCTCCTATGAACAAGACATTTGGTTTTAAGGTGTTCTACCATAGTGGCTTATTCATTGAGACACTGGTATGTGTGTTGTTATGTGTAGTAAATTTTGGTCATGCTCTATTATGTGTGAGTTGTTTGCACTTGGGAGGTCTCTGGTCTTTTGGTAGCCTCTTAGTGAGTGCCTCCACATATGTGGGTTTATGTGTCGTGACTTTATCTTGTGTGAGAGGAGAGGTATGTGTACTGACAACCTGTTTGATGTCTTGTTTATTGTTATGTGAGAGGATCGATTACAGTTTCATAGTATAGTTACACATCTCACGTGCTGTATTTGTTTGCTGTAAGAGCAAATGGTTGCATTTATACATGAGGCAGTTGCTACATTCCAGAATAACTTTCTCCTTACAGCCATTAAAGTTAGCAAAGTAACATCACTAACAGTGCTTGAGGCCCTGAGGACTCATATGATACTAACTTTTTTTGGCTAACATCTAGCATCAATAGTTAACTGCTAGTCCCAGGTGATTTTAATATTAACTGTAGTAAAGGCACTAATAAATATTCCCTCCCATCTGTTCAACTCCACGGCTGAGCCCGATCTTGAAATTTCTTTGGTGCAGTACTACAGTTCTTTAATAATACTTTTTTTTTTTCAATTCTAAACTCTATTTCTCCCTTCACCTACAGAGAACTGCTTTGCAGATGTGGCAGTCATAAAAGCAGAAAAGCAGACTATGTCTCTGAGTGGCCAGCAGGTAGAGCCAGAGGAACAAAATAATTTTCTTTAGTTGGCACGTATACAGTAAACAAAAGCTTCCTTGCTGGTACACACATACTTCTACTGTTTCCTATTTCCATCTCCTAGGCCTTTGTACTCAACACCATGGTTCTTAATGCTGTTTTGGTGCTGTTATTCCTTGTTTTGACATAAGTATTCCACAGTTCAGAGTACATTGTTTTCCAGCTCATCATCTTTTTAAACTATAATCATTTTTCACTACCACTGGAAAAAAGGTACAAGTCCGTTTTGATGAAGCCAAAGAATACAGGTCTATTTATGTGCTTATAATTAAGCATAGCATAATGCTGTAACAAGAATTAATAAAATAAATATCAATAAAACAAAGATCAAAATAATACTCATACTGTATACATCAATAAAAGCTAGGGAACGCCCTATAAAATAAGAACATTTTCAATGACTTACTATAGTAGCTGAAAGAAGAATTCCCCTGAAGTTGCGAAGGTAGTGAATAACACAGGCAGGAAATGAGCCTTGGGTTTCCATACAAATCCTGGGAATCATCAGCGGATAGGTAATCAAGAGGTCTTTGAAACAGACCATGGATTCACGAAGCTCCGTGCAAGAATAAGGCTATTCTTGCACAAAGTGGTTCCTGTCCGTTTAGAATAGAAGCGCGCCTTGCATATGCATGAAGGTGCGCTATCTAATCTAAATGGACATGAACCAGGAGCGAGTGCAGGGGGCATGTGTCAGCAGAGCCTGCACATGTAACATGACCCTTCACTCAGAAAGTGCCATACAGCACTTTCTGACACAGATGAGTGTCAATTTATATAATATTAGAGCCTGACTCTAATATTATATAGTAAACGAGTGTCCGCAGACACTGAAATGTAAGTAGCTAACATTTCAGTGTCCACGGACACTTAAAAAGAAAACAAAACACAAACACAAACACCTAGAAGGCAGCAGCCTTCATGTGCACACCCCCAAATGTATACACTCTTGCCCTACATACATGGAAGCAGTACAGCAATAGCAAAGCAATAGAAATAAAAAAAAAATGTAAGTTTTTTTTTCATCAAATAAATTCGAAGTTTAAGCGGGTGCACTGCTTAGTTGCACGGCGTGCTGCTATGCTTAGCCTGCCTGAAATCCTGAAAATGATAGACAAGTGCTACTGTGATAGAAAATGTCATCAAGCTGCTGTAGCATAGTGGTACTGCCATGGTATAGCATGTAGAACATGCTCAGTTTGAATCCCCCCTCTGCCAAATTATTTAATACACTTTTAAGGAATTTGAATGATATATTTCAATCATATGCCTTATATATAGCACAGTAGGGGAGGGAATATGTAAAATATAAATGTAAAATTTATTTTAGATTTTATAAATTTAATGAAAAAAATAGATTTAAGCAATGCTTTGCTAGTGTAAGCATTGCTTACCTGCTTTCAGCTCTGCTTAGCTGGTGTAAGCATTGCTATGTGAATGTGCATGGAGCTAAGCATAGTTCAGCATATTAAAACCAGCAAATCAAGAAAAAGTGTGGGAAAACTGCCCTATTTAAAATGCACAGGCAGGAATACAGCCATAACCATTTGGGTTTGCTCACAGCAGAACCAAAATGTTTGGCGTTGGTGAAGGTGTTCGCTTCCGAGCACAACGCTGGGGCATCCAGGAGTCCACGGTCATAGTTGGGCTCCTTGTTAAAAACCTTGATGGCAGGCTGCTGCAGGGCCAGTACCAGGGCTCGCAGTACAAAGCAGAGGCCTGGGACCAGCTTGCATGTGATCTCACCAGTGCCACTGGCATACCCCGGACTGGTGACCAGATACGTCGCCACCATAATGACCTGAAGTAGAGGAGGGGTGCACTATTGGACCAGTGGTTCCAAGGAGCCCGAGAGCAGGATGTCCCACCTGTCTGTAAGTATGCAATGTTATGTATCTCTAACTAAGTATGGAAAAAGCTCAGCTTGTGACTGCGCAGATGTGATTAATGTGTGATGTCCCCA
>NC_056749.1:563875146-563902646 GCF_019279795.1 Protopterus annectens
TATCTATACACATTTTATGTATATACGCAGTAGTAAGCGGGTGTGAAATGGACAGTTATGTCTAGTGTGAAATTCATATTGGGAACACATTGCCTTTGTTTGTGAAGGTGAGATTGGTATGTTGGGGAAGGATAGCAGGTATATTTGGGGAGGTAGGTTGGGTTGGAAGACAGACAAGACAGCATACAGGGGCGGTATATAACATATGTGGTGGGTAAACACCTTGGATGGGGAGTGGTGTTTGGAAAGTGGAAGCCCATGAGCCCCCAAATGAAAACAGTGGGACCAAGGTCCCTACCCATGGGCAGTCACAACTGTACCTTCATGGCCCTGAAGGTGCCTGAGCTGGGGCTTGAGCAGAAGGAGCATGCGGACCCTGTGATTGTGTACCGAGGGCCTCAAGGTGGTGTAGCACATTCTCCAAGCCTCTGTGGAGCTCCCTATGCACCAGACCCTGGACCTGACTTCAGGTAACAGGATCCTGTCTGTGTGTGCTCCTGGGGGGGAACAAACACCATCCCCTGAGGTGGTTCCACCTGAATGTAGTGCAGGACCAGCAGATTTGAGGTCCTGGGGTGGGTCCCAAATGTACTGTGGCCTGGTAACATGGCCAGATGAGGTGGGAGAGGTGATTCTGCTGGGAACAAGCTTCCCAAACATGCTATTGTGTCACAGTTATAGAACATATGTGGGTAGTAATAGTCCACACAATCCAGGATTACTTCTAACAGCATACATAGATATCTCCATTAACACAAAACACCAGATTTGGAGCAGTCACATAGCAAATAAAACACATGCATATATGGAACCATAGTGGCCCTTACAATGGCATACAGGTGACATTGTTAGCAACAGGCCACCAATCATAGTGTTTCAACATGGAACATGACTAGAAACACATTGCACTATTTGTCGTACAATATGATATATGTCCCAACAGTAGGTTTGCTGAAAACATACCCATTGAATTGTGTGTTGTTGCAGATATGGTGGGGAGAGACAGAGATGTCATTTAACAACTATTATATCCTTGCAGTATGAGGTCCTCAGACCTTTTTTCCTCTTTATGTCTTTCAGGCACCATGTCTAGAGAGTGTTTGCCAGTTTAATCCCCCCAGGAAAATGATGTCATAATCAACTACCTGGTGCAGCACCACCACACCCTCTTTGGCCGTACAGCCCATGATCTGCAGGAAGACTGCCCTGTGGAACAAGCTTGTCCACAGGGTAAACAATGTCGGCCTGCATAACTGCAGTTATGAGCAGGTCTGACATCGATGTACTGACCTCATCCACCATGGCCATCAGCGTACTGCTGCAGTTAGGAGGGACCAGCCAGCCACAGGGGGGGGTCATGCCATCCAGCCCCCTGACAACTGCTGAGGAGCTCCTCGCCAGCCTCGGGGCACCTGCCACCAGCAAAGACAAGACCCAGCAGATAGCATTGTGGATGTGGGTGCTACCCACAAGATGTGCGAGGACAGTGCAGGTAAGGCCACAGGGCACATAAGTAGACCACTGTTGCTTATCCATCTGCATTTGTATCTTTTAATCATGCATATGTGAGATAAAATATATATAGTCTGCTGCTGCATTGTAGTAATGAACAGATGTGCATAATCTGTAGTATCGTGGGTTTGTACTGTTGATGTACTGAAATGCTGCTCCCACCCTGTACCAATGTCACAGGTGTGGCTACTGACATCACATCTCTCACACAACTATGTAGGACCCTCTGGTATACCTCTAGGACAGCAGCCTGTAGCTGGTGAGTATGGTGTTGGTTGTTCAGGTTTGCAAATACACCCGCCATGTTATGGCCATGGTATTTGCCATGTGCACATTTAACACACCTACCCATAATGCATGCTGTACATGTTCACTTATTGTTGCTGTTAACTGCACTGCATCACAATGGTCACCATGGTGGCATATCTGAAGGGTATGTAAGAGTCCTGCAATATAACTAACAACTTGTCATTGCAAGATGTGTCCACAGAGATTAACATAATGGTGGGACAAATGGCCTACTGTAGGAACATGTCTGAAACATCACACTTATACAGTGCTACAACAGTGTATATACCACTATTACAATGGCAAATGTTACAGATCTACACAACGGCATATCACAATACTACATTCCACAACCCTTACAACCTGTAACGTGGTCCTAACATGAGCAATGATTGTGTAATATGGAATCCTATGTTAGGACAGCAAATATGGGGAATACATACCTTAACAAACACTGGAAGCATATGTGTGCACACATTCTAAATAACTATTGTGGAAGAAGCTTTTGAGGTACTGAAAGCATTAAATTTTCATGAGTATGCACCTTCCATCAAGTACAGGTCCTCAATGTCATACCAAGAAATGGTCTGCTGTCCAAGACGTATGTCCATGACATTTGCCCACTCACCTGCAACAGAGGCAGCCGTGGCTTGTACACATCTTACAAATCATGGAATGGATCCCATACCCAACAGCTAGCATGCAGGAGTGGGAGATGTAGCCTTACCTCACCATTGCATATACCATGACAAACAGTGCAGACAGTCATGTATGTGACAAGGAAGTATGGGACAACATTAATGTAGAAAATAAACAGATGGCCATCCAAGACAGATGATGACACAAGATGCAAACTGGTCATGGAGGCTGCCTAGAAACATGCAGCAACACTGAGGTAGTTGCAGGAATGTCTAGCAAGTACTAGCTGTGCAGTACTTGTGTCGACAATCACATGGACTCTGCATAAGTGTGGCCTATGGGTTAGGGTAATCAGATGGGACAGTTGTTCCACAGGAAACATCAGCCAGGGCTCTCTACCATCAAAAGTCCCCCAAAGGCATGTGTTGCAATGTGCAATGGTGTACCAAGACCAAGTTCAAAACCTACAGACAGTATCAATTAAGATACATGTGCTGCACAAGCAACACCTCATTCCACCTCAGGCTCACCATCCCCATCTGTACCTTTCTGGTGCCAGTGTACACCTGTATGTTTTCTGTTTATTAGCAGGGACTAGGCCAGTACACATGGTGTTCAGAATTTGGGACATTGAAAAATGACACTCATGTGTAGCCCATAGTTGTCAAGCATCTGCAAAAAGACTGAGGATGGGGAGGGGTGTCATCCTGAAACACAACAGTGAACTGAAGCAGACATCCAAAGCTCGCTAAGAATGACTGTATCTGCAAACAGTCTAGGTCATGAATTGTGGCAGACATAACCCTGACTCCATAGCAATAGTGAAGGCACTGTGTGACCTCCAAGGCTGTGCACATGAGTTGACCTTGCAATCTTGCAGAGTTGGGGGACACTTGTAGGGCAGAGTGACCAAATACTGGCAAGTGCAGATGGGCCATGCTAGTATACCCCTTCCAGGAACAGTGACTGCTGTAGTACACTTAACAGTTGGTGCAACAAACCATCATGTTAAGGGTGGACACAATTATGCACCCACATATTGTATGCATCTCAATCAGCATGTGCACAACTAACACATTTGTTTGATACTGCATTTGACTGCACAGGTCATATGTCACATATCAGGTTCATGTAATGTTAACATATGCAGTATTGTGGCCCCATGGCATATCAGGGAAGAGGGTGACATGTCAATAAGAGTGTGTACACTCCTCATAACCACAGTAAGGTTTGAAGGTTGTCAGTGTAGTTGTATTTTATTGGTCATACATGTACCGCTGATGATGAGATCTGCAAATCAGACATCAGGCATTCACTATTGACATCTGTCCACATATCATCCCGGGCATGTGTTGGACAAACACATAGTGAGCAGCAGAGCAAACATAACTGACACTCATATACACATTCAGCAATAGAGTGTTCACCTGTGAGGTATGGTGCACAGTACATGCCAGGATGCTGAACAGGTGCACAGCAATACAGTGTACATGGTTGGAGTGTGTTCCAGGGGAAGGAGCATCACCTGCTAACACAACTCATGCATCACAGAGATGTATAATGTTGGTAACAGGGATTAACTATAGCTTCAGTGCATGCTGTTGAGTGCCATATGTCATGCATGTTGAGAGATGGATAATGAGAGGTCTATGTGTAATATCTTTGTGCAACCTTACCTGTAAGTGTGTGTGTGTGTGTGTGTGTGTGTGTGTGTGTGTGTGTGTGTGTGTGTGTGTGTGTGTGTGTGTGTTTGTGTGCGTGTGTACAGTTAAGCAATGATGTACAGGTCTTAACGTGTGTTTCTTGTTTTCCCCTCACAGGTGGCAAGGTGGGTCAGGGTCCCTCCTGCAGGCAAACTGATGTTAGTGTCCATACAGACTCTAACAATGATGATAGGTGTGGTGAGGCACAAGTAGGGTTGTCAGGTGCTGAAGCTGTGCCATCGTTTGACATCCCACTATTATCCACCCCATCCCCGCACACAGTCACATTACCTATACATACCCCATCACCAGCGGACATAGATGAGGGACAGTTGGCAGGTGGTGGCATGGGACAAGACAGTGTGGTGACTATGGCAAGTGTGTTTGGACACAGCAGCCATAGCCGGATGCCAGGCGAGGTACCACACAGGCAGATGTACAGGGGTGCTCATAGGAGGGCTGCTGGTCATCATGCCCCTGGCAGAAGTGCCACAGCTGGTGTCACCAGACTCATGTTTCAGGCTATCATGGAGGTGCAGGAATGTATGGAACATTATACCAGACTGGGTCTGAGGCTCCAGAGGGTTACTCATTCTGCTGTTATTGACAACATCTTTGATCTTGCAGGTACCCACCATTATTTTGCAGAAGTCCTGGATAGACTGTTGGGTGAGATGGTGGGAATCCTCGACCGTGGATTGTCTGTGCTTGAGCATATAGTGGGAGTAGTGCAACAGCCATGTGGATGTAGGCCAGCAATACCAACAGGTGGAGATCGACGTGGACGTGCAACAAGTCAGAGTTGCTCCCGTAGTGGCAGTACCAGCACCAGCACTGCAGGGGGGGTGCTGTCCACATGACAACATAGAAGGCCATATGCACATGGCCTGGCTGGTCCCAAGAGGGACCCGGATCCAGCGGACATATGTCATCATCAGGGGAGAGTACCATATCTTGGCTTGTACCTGGTAGTGCTCATGGAACCCCTGGCAGGCACAGTTCTCATGTCCGTGGGTGAAGATGGTGAAATGCACACCCTGCCAGATATGGTCTGTAGCTGTCCAACAAACCCCTGTATAGGGCAGCCACATAGCAGAACTGTGTGCATGCATATGCACACACATCACCAACACAGCTAGGGCAACCCCATATCTACACACACCACATCTACACAGCCCAATTAATAATGAAACCTCCTAACACACACACATGATGTCAAACAAATGGCTCAGCCTAGGTCTCTGGCCAACCCTCAACACACCCTGTGCATATGATGATACCTGTGCCACATCCCTGTCATCCATAACATTGATGCAGGGACAGGCTAATATGGTTCTGATGCACAGGGTGACTGTACTATGGTGTGCCAATGTAATGCTGTGTAACATGTTTTCAGCACTAAAGTTTAATGCTTACATGTCAGGATGTGTAGCTGTCCAGCCATGATGCATTATAGCTGTTATTAACACTGAGTGATTGTGGTCACCATAATGTATTCCGTTTGTGTTGTAGGTGTCTATGTGTCAGCAGGATGTTGGTCTGCTGTTGTTTCTTACAAGGTGTATGGCACTATGGTGACACCTTGACTGTGCCATATCCTGGGTACAGCTGAACACAAGTCACAGGTCTGTATAACAGTTACTACATGTGCCACATGCCTGATAGGTCTGAGGGGTGTATACAGGTAAGTGCATGGTGGCTGATGTCAGCAGCTCTTCTACAGTGGACAATGGTAAGTGTACTGGGTGGTACACACCACATGTCCGTGTATAACACACACACACACACACACACACACACTCATACACAGAGGCTTTGGTGTTGATGTAATACACAGAGAATATTGTACACATGGATGGATGTTCTTTTGCAGGGAACCCATTTTAGCCTATATAATTCCACCATGACAGAATAGGCACAGAATCACATTGGGAATTAATCAGTCTGCTAGTTTAATATAATTGATGATGGTATTGGCAGGGTATATGTCCCCTTCTCCAATGTAGTGCTATCCTCAACTTGGTAAACATAGGTGTGCTGGTGTGGGTGGCACAGCCCTACCCTTTGGAGGGTGTGGGGATGGTGTAGAACCACAGATAGTGTGATTGACAACTACTTAACCTATTAACATAAACTGTACAGTATTACAGCTGACTAAGCGGGGGGATATACTCAACAATAATTGCAATGATGGTGGCTGTGTCCACAAGATCCACACCCAGCTATATATACCAACCCCAGTATCACTGTACAGATATACAGTGTGGAGGAGGACATTTACACATCGACTACTAGTTTTGATTGAATGAATTTCTACAAGATGATACCTGTGAAATGTTAGTATTTGCCAGTCATTTCTCAGACAGATGACCTCCTGGGACATGTATTTTCTGCAAACTGAAGTAGATCCCTTCACATATAAACACACTCTAACTTGACAACACTGAGAGTAGGACCCCTACCTAGGTACTCATTGCTACTAATGTGTGTGGCCTTAATTGCACACACCATATAGCTTTTAGGATGAGGTGTGTCCCAGGTTACTTGTTAAGTAAAGAACATCACCAGGCCTTGTACAGTATGGTAATGGGGGATATACTAGTTGTTTATGAACAATACGCAGTGTGACATACTGTCATATACACATTGACAAACACATAACAGTCATACACACATCTGAGAGACCTGTGATTATCAGTGCTAACTGCCTTGTCAGTGTGTCCATTCTGTTACAGGTAAGTTGCATACAGCACATGCATTATTGGGCTGGACTGTGTAATCAGTTACCAGTTAGTTATCAGTTATCAGTTATGGTTGATGCTGACAGTGGTCCCCATACAGTGGACCTTGTGACATGTACTGGGGGTGCCATGGTGTAAAGACAGTATACCCAGCACCCGCACCCCACATTGGATACTGTACTCACTGAAACCCATGATAATACTCTGACATACCCACCATCACTCATTGACCAGCACTGCAATACAACCCCTTGTCTATCTCAAGAGTGCTACTACAGGGATATGCATCTATTGCACATGCCACAGGGATAGTAGGGTGATGCTTTGTCATGGCTCTCCTATGATCAGCAACATCACTATCCCTTATACTGTATGGCAAGGTGTATTGTATTAGGAGAATGTGGCCTCAGAATGCTGTATGCTACAAATATACCCACTTGCACACATATACGCACTTGCCAGGACTCAGAGGGTAACCCATGCCTCTCTACCCATTTGTACAACAGTGGCCCATAGGGTGAAGAGTGTAACAAGGTACATGTAACGTCCATTACAGCAGCAGCCATATTTAACTATGGCAATGGGGGGTGTAGTGGGTGTGAAGGCCCTCAAGGTATTATCAACTACAGGTTACAAACACACAGACACTGTTATTCTCTGTAATGCATACTGACACATTTGAAAGTATTGGGGTCCATAGGTGTAGGTGTTCCTAGGTGTGTGCCAGGATAATGTCCATAGAAAGAGTGGAAGAATAGGGCATGTGGGTAAAATGGTATCATGCCACCTGCCATTTGCCAGCAGGCCATCTATCAACTGATGCCACAGGAGAGATCCTCATGGTGAGAGTTAAATACAACATCTAATCATGTGGTTACCTCTTGCAGGGGGCCAATGAGGTGCTCCAATTGACATGTATGCATCATGTATTACATAACATGGTCAGTGTCTGTCTTGAAGACCTGTACCCAAGCATGTTCTGTTGACTGTTGCAGTGTAGTTGAGGTATCCATGGCATGTGCTGCATACAGGGTGGGGATTTATAGCTGTGGCATTCATAACACAGCTGGGCAGACATGTCAGTGGCCGTCAAGCATAGATTGCCTGTAAGCAGCCAAGATGGATACCTGACATCTGCACATCTGTACAGAGGACAGACAGACATCAGCTAGCCAACTGGTTATGCATTAGGATGAATGTGTTGACAGACAGACGTCTGACACTGATAGGTATGCCATTACTACATGGCAGCAGCCCTCAATGACATGTCCTATACACACAGTAGTCTACAGTTAATATCCACATGTCAGGTCAATATCCAGTAGCAAATACTTAATGACACACAGCTCACACACCAAGATCACGATAGTGAGGACTCAGAGTCCATCTTTGCATGCAGGTGTGTTTGGTTCCAGTACTACAATCTGCAATCTACTCTTACTTGGGAAAGCACTGTCAACAATATTAACGTAATGATACACTACATGGCAGTGTGACTGCATATAACCTGGGATGCTACACATGTATGAAACACATTCAAATGGAAAAGAGTGTTGTACAAGCCATATATACTCAGGTGTCCCAGACAGTAGACTCACATCCCTTGCCTCTGTAAAGAAAGCACATAGATGCATGTTATGTACATGGAATTAAATACACTTATTAAAGATGTCATTACCCTGCTATTTTATCAGACTGGAATGTGACCATTGGTTACCAGGTCTGAGCCATGCTTAGCAGGTTTCAGCATTGCTGCAATATAAATTCTAAGCAGATTTGTGCACTGGTAAGCAAATCTGAAACGGTTTAAAAGATTATTCATTTAACCATGCGTTAGCAGCACTTACCATCGCGCAAACCCACTTAAAGCTGCTCAAAACTGCCTTAACCACTCTGTATCCAACAATCCTTGTTCTGCCTAGCAACAAAATAAACAGCCTTTACAGGTCTTGAACCCATGACCCTGTAGACTATAGTCAGAGCAGTTAACCACTAAGCCATCACAGCTATGAAGACATTTGTTGTTTTTTCCAACATATCTGTCAGTACACATACTGAATAGTAGTGAACAACTGCTTTGACTTCTACAATTGTGTAGTACTTGTTAGTGGACATATTGTTGAATCAGTATGTTGTTATAACTATATAAACACATATCAGATAAATATTGTGGGATACGTCTGGGAAGGTAAATACAGCACTCGTGTACGCATAACAAGGATATGGCTATATTTATACATATGTAGATATATGTATACATGTACGTACACATATATATATTTATATATATCTATTTATATACATCTGTATATTGCGTTATATATATGGTCATATATAAATGTATCTGTGTGTGTGTGTGTGTGTGTGTGTGTGTATATATATATATATATATATATATATATATATATATATATGTATACATTTATATAATATATGTATATATATCTAAATATATATATATGTGTATATATGTAAACATATACATGTGTGTATGTATATATATATGTGTGTGTGTGTGTGTGTGTGTGTGTGTGTGTGTGTGTGTGTATGTGTGTGTGTGTGTGGATATAACTCAACCATATGATTTTTTTACTAGATAGTGTTGTTTTGAACATTATATTTTCGTTAATAGGTTAGGGGTTATTCATATTTAAATTTAGATTTATATTTGTATTTTTCTGTATTTTGTTTTTGCTCTTGCACTGCATCTGCTGTGAGGTTATATGGTGTTACTGTCTCTTTTAATATGAGACGGTTAGCGCTGTTTACGTATAAAATCCGGGTCCTTGAATGTTGATTTCACACACTGAAGACACTGCGAGCGAAACCGGCCACCGGTCTGTGTATTTTTGGGCAGGTTTGCCATTAAATAGTCGAACATTCTGCTGACTTGTGGACTTTATTTTATTACGAGTGCTGGATTTGTTTGTGGATTATGTAAAGAGGTCCGTGCACCAATTTTTGTTCCATGCATTCAGTTTGGTTGGGAACTGTATTGTTTAAATGCTGGAACATTCCCTTGTGGATTTTTTCATTACAGAAGGGCCTGGGGACCGTTTTGGACGATAATAGTGACTCTTGTATTTAATGTTGTACATTTTCAGGTAACATCTTTCATTAATTCAGGAGAGTTTTCGACTATAGTTATTTTATTTTAACAGCCCCGATATGGCTCAAGGAACAGACTTTTCATGTTATATTAAAAATTTAACAGCAGATAAGGATGATAGTGCGTGTTTTACAGGGGCAAGCAACATGAATAAAATGTCAACCAATGTTCTTAACAAACCAGCTGAAGTGGTGGAGAGCTTTATTTTATTGACGGAAGCATCCAAATGAGTACGTTCTTGTGTTTGGCACTGTAAATTACTAAAGGCCTATTTGACTGCTAAAATTATACCTAGGGGCTTGCGTGTTTATGTAGAACCAGGCTTGGGGAATAATGATGCAGGTTTTATGCATAAGTGGAGATCAATACAAGCTACGGCTTCATGTATGTTTATACAACTGTTAGTGGAACATTATGAAAACCAATTGCCTGATTTACAAGCGAAGCTCGAGTAGTGCTTTGAAAATACACAGAAATATATCAGTGCCTTGGAATACAAGGATTTACATGCCAAGTTTATAGCTGATATTGAGAAATACAATCAAGAGTTAGCCAAAAGAAAGATGCATAAGTATCAGATGGATGTTATTGATTTTCAACAAGCAACTATGTATACTTGGAAAAAGCAGAAGAAAGGAGTAAGATTTACTGATGATAAACAGGTCCCTAGGCCCAAAAGGAAACTGGTTAAATCAATATTAAGGAGAAGGGAGACAACAACGAGTGGTTCTGAATATTCATCTAGTATGTCCAATACAGATACTGAACCTGAGATGGGTGATTTACCTGATGTGCCATCACCACTGAGTAAAAGATACAAAATCCCTTCAGAAGGGCAGGGCGGAAACATCGTGGACATGGACGAGGCAGTACAACAGATATTTCAAGACCAGTTGTTGCAGCAACAGACCTAGATGGACAATATAGAATTGAGTCTGTTGATGATATTAATAACTTGGTTATTAATTTAACCAGATTTGAGTTTTCCTCCAGTGAATTCAGCGTGTAGAATAAAGGCCTTGGATTTATACCCTCTTTTTTTGTCTCACATTATGACATAGTCAATGATGTTAAAAGTTTTTGCAGACAGTTGAATTTGAAATATTTTTATGCACATAAAGATACATCTAGTAATATAGGGGAGTCTACAGGCTTCAAGTTTAGAAAATCACAATTTATGCCACCATATCATAGCGCTATTAAGACCTTTGAACAGGTTATTTTGAAAGACTTACATATCAATCAATCTGATATATTCAACATAGGATCTCAGAATTTGAATCCAGAAGAGAAGCATGCTCTAACTAATTTGATGAATAATCAGGATATAGTTATAGTTGGAGCAGATAAAGGGGGTGCTGTTGTGATTTGGGAGAGGGAACATTATTTAACTGAAGCTAATAGACAGTTAACCAACACTGAATATTATCTAAGCCTTGGTGAAGACCCTATTATGGAACATAAACATAAGATTGATGTTTATTTAGAAGAAGCTTACCATCAACAAATAATTAATCTGCAATTACTTAAACAACTACAAGTGGAATATCCTACGACACAATATTTTTATATGCTCCCGAAGATCCACAAAAGTATTATTAATCCCCCAGGACGTCCAATAGTAGCAGGTAGGGGATCTTTGACTGAACCCCTTTCCGAATATCTTGAATATAGATTGAAAAAATTGTTAGCATTTGTTACAGCACGTATACGAGATACTCAGCAATTCTTGGCATTAATTGATGAGATTGAGGTTACAAAGGAACAGTACCTGGGCACATTAGATGTACAGTCATTGTACACATCAATACCCCATTATGGAGGTATTGAAGCAGTGCAATATTGGATGTCACAGTCAGGTTTATATTCCAGACAGGAACAGGAATTTCTGATTCGTATACTTCAGTTGGTTTTAGAACATAATACCTTCACTTTCAACAATGCATGGTATATACAGGTAAAGGGAACAGCTATGGGGGCAACATTTGCCCCTACATATGCTGACCTCTTTATGGGATATTTGGAAATGCAGTATATATATTCCATGCCTGCTTGTTTTAAACATTCATTAGTGATGTGGAGGAGATATTTGGATGATTGTTGGATAGTGTGGGGGGATTGGAACAGGACTGGCAGCAATTTGTAGAATATCTTAATTCTAATAGATTTGGTATAATTTTTTCAGGAAGTATTCATATACAGGAAGTTCAATTTTTGGATGTTACAGTTGGTAAACTAGATGATGGTTCTGTATATACTGATCTTTACAGAAAACCATTTTCCAAGAATGGATTCCTTTATGCCATTAGTTGTCATCCCCCCACACTATCCAAAACATACCAAAATCACAATTCCAAAGGATTAAAAAAATTTGTTCTTTGGAAAATAAATTTCACAAGCAAGCAGTGGATTTAAAACATAGATTTTGCAACAGGGGATATAGTAATAATTTAGTTCAACAGGCTTATAGTGAAGCAACACATATAGATAGAGCTACTTTATTGGTGGATCGTGAGACTAGGGACAAGAGTCAATTTATTAGATTTATAACAACATATGGGAGCAATACATATCGTATTAAAAGTGTATTAGCTCAACATTGGCATATATTGAAGTCTGATGCATTTTTCACAAGATTCGTTGACAATGAATGCCATTTTGGTTATAGAAGAGGCAAAAATTTGGGACAATATTTTTCTTCTTTTAAGAAAGGGGAGGTAACAAGAGCTATAAAAACAGTCACTGTGGGGAGTACTTTTTGTGGTGCTTGTAAATATTGTAATGTCATGGCCAAAACAAAATCATTTACTTCGGTAAATACTAAAAAAGTCTATGATATTCGCTGTTTTATTACATGCAATAGTACATGGGTAGTATACATGGCTGTTTGCCAATGTGGCGCTTTTTATGTGGGGCAAACTTCTTGTACATTTAAGCAAAGAATTGCTTTGCATATTAGTGACATTAAGTGTCAACGTACAAGAAGTGCCCTATATAAACATAAGTTAACACATGCATCTGCCCACTTTATTTTTATAGGATTGGATATGGTGGCCACACATAATGCTAGTGATTATAAAAAACATAATATTTTGACACAAAAGGAAAGAAGATGGATAGTGAATTTGGGGGCTTTATTTAAGCCAGGTTTAAATGATTATTGGTAACAACTATATTTAAATGTTTTTATGGTCACTCTCTTAAAATAATTAATATAGGAATAGTGTATGGTTTTAATATTTCCTTTCATTATTAGTTTTTTAGGTTATTATTGGTATAAGGGTAGCACGTAGAAGCTGGTAATAACTCAACCATATGATTTTTTACTAGATAATGTTGTTTTGAACATTATATTTTCGTTAATAGGTTAGGGGTAATTCATATTTAAATTTAGATTTATATTTGTATTTTTCTGTATTTTGTTTTTGCTCTTGCACTGCATCTGCTGTGAGGTTATATGGTGTTACTGTCTCTTTTAATATGAGACTGTTAGCACTGTTTACGTATAAAATCCGGGTCCTTGAATGTTGATTTCACACACTGAAGACACTGCGAGCGAAACCGGCCACCAGTCTGTGTATTTTTGGGCAGGTTTGCCATTAAATAGTGGAACATTCTGCTGACTTGTGGACTTTATTTTATTACGAGTGCTGGATTTGTTTGTGGATTAGATATATATATATATATATATATATATATATATATATATATATATATACATACACACACACACACACACACACACACACACACACACACACACACACACACACACACATATATGTATAACATATGTCCATAACATGTAGTGGAGTCATACCTCAGCACCAATAGTCACAACCTCTTAGTGCAAGGGGATGTCATGTAAGTATTGCAGGTATAAATGTAGAATGTTGCTACTGTAACAGGGGTTGTCTTAACAGAAATGTTGTATTGGGAAGTCACATCTGATATTGACATGTACGCTATCAATTACTGACAGACATCATAAGATCATCATAGTGCAGTACCACACAAATCACAGTAATGATCCTGTGGAATACAGCAGAGATATGACCAATTCATGTGGACAGACTGACACACTCTGGTCAGACCAGAGGTATACACAGAACCCCTTAGTGCAAGAAATGTGGACCAAGCCTTACAAAGTGGATGTTTACAGCCATATAAATGGGGATATCATGAAAATACTTGAATAGATAAGCTCACACACTTTATGCATTCATATACTCCTGTCTGTCCTGACACATAATAACCAGAGGAGCAGAGGTCACAAGCCCACATACTACCCACTAGTTAGTGACATAACATCTGTACTGCATCTCACTGCTTTGTCAGAAATACACAACAGTTATGGTGGCCCGGCAACAGTGCATCTGACAAATATCTGGACATAACATCACACTGGGTAAATACACTGAGCTGCTAGGCATGTCACAAAGCACTGTGCAAACTACAGGCAGACTGCCACAACACTGGCCTACATTTCTTATGGGGGAATACACATGTGCCTGCAAATATAACAGGCTCTACAGGCAAGTAAGAGCATGGAGTAACAGACACCTGTGTGAAAGCGCATACCTACAACCAATCTGAACACAGCCACAGTAACATATGGTAACCATACTTAATATTACAGTATATGGACTGTGTGATCAGCACCATCCTCATATGTGCCACTCACACACTAACCCTACAAATACTGGGCCAATACACAGTGTATTCCGATGCCTGACTGTGGTATGGGACATGTGTCTATCTGGCCTTACAGACATGTACACTGATAGGGTACCATACACTGGAGCAGCATGCAACATCAGCTAGAACAGGGCCAAGAACAATGACATCTACCACAGTCTGTACACAGGCCAAGGTACATATTCACAATACACACTATGTCAACAATCACTATAAGTACACAGACCTCACTACTGTACACACTACAACAAAATGTCCAGGTTTTGTCCTCAAATATAAGGTCTACTATACATAACATGTCTAGCAGTCTGATATCTCACTGGCTTGTTATCAGGTATGATGTCAGCAAATAATGATTTACTGAACATATGCACCTCTTACTGCATGACATATGTACAAAGGTTGACAGAGTTGTGGCTGGAGGTACAAACACAGGGCCAATATTGACATGTTTCTGTGATAAACTCATACATTTACTGGTGTAACATGGTTTGTTGTGACATATGTCTTCTGAGGGATATGAAGTCAGTAATTCACATGGCTGTCACCATATACTGACTGCAATCCTCAGAGTATGCTACTGCATTTCTAAAGATAGGAAATATGTGAGTAACAGAACACATGTAAGACTCCAAACACTGGCCAGTCAGTAGATAGCATAACAGGTGAGAGTTTCCTCAACCACATAACACTGTCATGACAGATATTAAATCATGTAGAACAGCCATATCCACACAAACCCTGTTAAACCAACATTACTTGAAATGTAGAACAGCAATACTTACATTCTGTCCTCATGTCTGGAACATCCCCCTCCTGTTTGTTGGCCTGTCTCCACAGTGTATGTTGTAAGAGGTATAGCCAACTACCCTCTGTGATGCTGTTTGTCAAACACCCACATGAAGTCCTGCTCACAGTGAAGGACAAGGGCCAACACCCACATGGAGTGCTTAGTTATAGGAGTGTGTTTCCATGCAATTGGCTATAGGAATGATACCACAGCTGTTCCACATGCAATTAGCTAGCGGGGGACAGCAATTAGTGCACAGGCCATCAGCTAATATTGAGCATCACATACAAAACTCAAGCTGCTGCCTAAGCAAAGCGGGTGTACTTTTCCACATCCACCAGAGAGGGAATGAGAGAGACAAACAGAGACAAAGTAAGAAAGAAGGGAGTAGGAGAGTAAGAGCCAATCATGTTTGTGTATGATCCATGGGTGGAGAGTGGTATCTGGGCATTATGATGGTTGCCTATATTGTGTACTAATCCATACTGTCACATGGTAATTTATTTATTTATTTTACATTTGTTGACTGGGATAGTCCGATTGGATACATGTCCATTTTCAGCAGAGGCCCCAGGAGAAAAGCTCCAAGGAAAAACAATTAAGATTACAAGGTAAACATTTAAGATTACATGCTTAATAAGTTGTACAAATTCCAAAGTTTTGAGATAATGCCAGGGATAGGTCCAGTTTAAGAAACACAACTAAGCTCTGTTACAGTTTTAACTCATACTTGAATAGTGTTAGTCAGGTTTGGTACACTGACATAGCAAGTTTAATGGCTGCACACACTTATGGCTGAGGATTGTTGACAACATTCTCTACAATGTTTGGAAAATGTTGGCCTTGTAATGTTGACAATGGGACATGTAGCCCCTCAATATAAAGATGTGGCAAAACCCATGGACTCTGTCTTTACACAATCACCCTAACACCTACTCAGGACACTGATAACACACACACAAACACACACTTACCAGTACTGAGCTTCAAACCGCTACCTGACTATGTATTGATAGCACATTGTTATGCAGTTATTGCATGCAACACGGAGCTTACATGTTGGAGAGCTGTCCAACGGTATCTTTGAAGATGAGTGACATCAGCAACAGTGATAAAGGAGGGATAAGGGAATTGTAGTACATGTGACTGTCCACAAAAGCAGGTGTCACAGAAGACACAACCACACTCTCTCAGGGAATCACACACATTATCACAGTTGGCATGGTCAGGATTAGAACTCCTACCTAACTAGTTTGCTACACTACAGTATTAAGCAGTTATCACACATACCACAGAGCTTATCAAGCTGATATATGACCAAAGGGTTATTTCAAGGTGACTGACATCAGCAGGCGTGCTACAGTAGGGAAATGGGAGGTATAGTGAGTGTGAATGGCTTCAAAATCATTAATCTCAACACACATACACACACACACACACACACACACACACACACACACACACACACACACACACACACACAGAGTTTCACACTTGCCATGTCTGGGATTAGAACTCCTACCTAACTAGTAAATCACACTATAGCATTACGCAGTTATTCCATGCACCACAGAGCTTACAGGGCTGAATCCTGAGGTATTTCAAGGTGGCTGACATCAGCAGGCTTGCTAAAGTAGGGCAACAGGAGGTGTAGTGACTGTGAATGGCCTCAAAATCATTGATCCCTACACACACACACGCACACACACACGCACACACGCACACACGCACACATGCACACACACACACGCAGACATGCACACACACACACACACACACACACACACACACACACACACACACACACACACACACACACACACACACACAGTTGCCATGTCTGGGATTAGAACTCCTACCTAAGTAGTACATCACACTATAGCATTACATAGTTATTGCACACGCCACAGAGCTTATAGGGATGATCCTTGTCCAAAGGAGTATTTCAAGGTGACTAACATCAGCAGGCTAGCTAAACTAGGGCAATGGGGAGTCCAGTGTGTGTGAATGGTCCATAAACCATTCCTCTGGAAACACACACAGCACTCAGTCACACACAACTTTATATTTGACAGGACTATGTATATGACTGCTAGATGAATAATGACTTGTACTGTCATGTTACACAGTTATCACAAGCATCACAGACACTATAGTGCTGAGGGCTACCAGAAGCAAATGTCTACAGTGATGTGATAGACATTGGCACATCATGTGATATTGGCCAAGTTGATGTGTGGTGGGTGGGACAGGCCTCATGATGGGAAGCTCTTTGTCACTGTATGTGTCTCTCTTCCCCACATATCTGTCTGTGTATATTTGACCTATTATAGTGTGTTGCTCTTGGATATATGTGTGTATTCCTATCCGATGTGTGTGCAAAGCATGACTGGTGTGCAATGTGGTGTGTGTGCACAGAAATCTGTGACTGACAGATATGTATAGTCCACTGTTGTTGTTAGACATGGGCTTCATTTCTGTAAGTGTGGAATCATGACCAATATGACCGTTCTGTATTTTGTTGTCAGACATGGGCTTCATTTCTCTAAGTGTGGGAGCATGCCCAGTATGACCTTCTGTATTGAATGTGTGAATCCATTCCAGGTAGGTTGTACTCCAGTGCAGGCATTTGTGTTCTACACCTACAATTAGCAACCTGTTTCTGCAGGATATCTGTAGATAGGTTGACAATATGGAGTCACAATGGGCAAAGGATAGTGGGATATTGTAACTAATTGTGTCTGTGCTGCATGTGCTATATGGTTTTGGTGTTAGCAGAGATATTCAGACATATGTACTGTTTTACACTGTGATGTATTATGTCATCAACTACTGACAGATATACTTATTTGCTCACAGTAATTTCCTGGGGAATACAAGATGAATGAAGCTGTGTCCAGTATTGTGGTCTGCAGCCTACATATTCTTTCACACTCATGCCATTCTGGAGGGGGAGCTGCAGACACTTGCTGATGGGTCTGTGTAAATGGTCCAACACCTTGGTACTGTGGTGACTGAGGATCCCATGCTTGTACATCTATCGACGTGACAGAATGGCCATATCCTGCTGTGGCCATACCTCTCAGCTGTACAGATTTACACAGGTTACCCAGAGGAAGGGCTCATATAGCTGGACATTTCCCCTTCACATTGTCATTTACAAGCAGGTTTCTAGCCACCCATTCCTGGGTTTGCAGGCAGGGATAATATGGGCACACATCAGAGTTTCAGACTTCACACACTCCATGGCATCCATGCTTCTACACCCCCATTATTCTATCCTCTTCCTAACATTATGCAAGCAATATCCAATAAGTATCCATATAGTTATCACTTCATCCCAGCAGTATTTAGGGGGTGGCCCACAGTTCATGCAGTAGGACATGGTGGACATGCCACTGGGATTTGTTGACATGGCCTTGCATTTGTGTTCTGTGGACTGTGTTATGTTGTTATTTGGGACTCCATGAGATAACATACATTGGCAGTATGGGTGAGACACAGGCCTTTGACAGAGGACTGTAGGGCATTTGGTAGTGATGCAAACCATCTGTAGCAGGCTGGTGCATTATGTCACTCCTACAGTCCCAGGCTGCAAGCCACTAGATTCTCCTGGGGTGACAGGGTAGGTGTGCAAGGTGTTAACAGCAATAGTTTCTGTCCTTATTAATCCATTGGTGTGGATGCTGGCAGGATGTTGCTTACAGCTAGGGACACACCTGCATGGGACACCTGTTCACCATGCTGCATTCTGTGGGTATTCCCATACAGAAGTGGGGGTCATATTGTACTCATTCCTAACAGCAGGGATATGACCTGTGATGAACCTGTGGCTGATGGTAGGGTGAAATGAATGTATGTGTGTGTGATATGGAAGCTTCTTGCAGCTGATTCACAGATATACCTGGGACATTCCCTTTATGCTGCCTTGTGCAGGGATATAGGCAGTCTCTCATTACTTCATAACTGTGCCTTTTGTGGTCTGCCAGTGATTGGCCAGACTACATCAGTATTCCATACTACACAGGCAACTAATGTGCTGCTAACCTGTATGTACAATTCCAAAGGTGTGCCCATTTGACAGTAACATTTTATACACTCTCTGTCTAGGGTACTTCCACCTGTGTACTGTGTGTATGTCTGGGCCCACATCCATGCCATGTTCATCTTTCAGATGGTGACAGATATTACATCCAAACAATTAGTATGGATTACTGCTGGATTGGGGCTTGCTGGGATGCATTGTGTTTTTTCACTGCAGTTGTCAGAACTTGGCCCTGTCATCAACAGTACTGGCCATAGGCCACCGGGACACAACCCTCCATGCCTACATGCTGACCACTTCCACACAATATACAACACACAACAACCTAACACAGAGCCCTGCATATTGTACCCATGCAACAATCTATCCTGCTAATTTGGCCAGCTCAGGTAATCTGTGCTCCACTGTTATTATACCCACATGTACATGTTACTACATTACTATGTAGGATTGTGGGGGACATACCTGACAACTGTAAACATTTGCTATGACTGTACTGGTATTTCAGGTACTCTTTTGGCTTCCATTTCATGATGTCTTCTGACCTATCATGCAGACTATAGGCATATCAGTATAGTACAGATCTTAGGTTTTATTGACCTACATTTCAGTTTCAGACTTCTTACCCTTCAGAACTAGCATCCAACTGTCTGACCTGTTGTAGTCTGTGTGTGTAGGTATGGAGGGGGGCTGTTCTCCATTGCCATCAGTCAGAGGCCTTAGCACAGCCTTTTTTTGTAGTCATCTACACCTATCCTGCTGGCTGAGACTGTTGTTGGGTATGTGACCCTCACTGACATGCATGTGTGTGTTCTATGGGCACACATTTGGCCCACCACATGTCCTGCAGTGGGATTTGTCACCTTGTCTAGTACTGCCTGCTATGGTGACACCAGTATTTGTTATGGATTTCATGCTGCCCATATAGGTGTCTGCTATCTGCTGCCATCCCATTCAGCCACCCGATTCCCTTGCATGCTCACATTCATACCATAGATACAAGTAGCAGAACATACTACTCCATTCAGCAATTGATAGGGAGAGTGACTTACCTTGTGGCTGTGCCTGTATTGAGGATGGTGCTGCAGGGTTGACTTTGTTTGATGCACATAGTACACTCCCTATACATGGTTAAGCACAGGTAGTGTCATGTTTGGCATCCCTTTTACTCTATGTGCCAGTCAGAGAGAGGTGTCATTCCCTGAGTTCCTACCATGTCAGTGTATGTGCATGCATTGCCTCTTTGCCAAAGCCTGGGCATACTGGGCATGCCTCCTTCTGCCTACAGGGGCAGGCTAAAGTTGTTCCTGCTCAGAGTCAGTCTGTGCCTGTGCTGGCCTTGGCAATGGTGGGCAGGGGCTGTGTGGCCCTGCCCCATGCTGTTCCTGCTGCAGCTGTTTCTGCAGGATCATATTGTGTAGCATGGCAAATACAATGAAAATTTGGGTACATGAAGCTGGAGAGTACTGCATGCCTCCACTGGATACGTCCAGGCACCAGAACCGTGACTTGAGCATCCCAAACACATGCTCTATTATAATTCTCGTTTGTGGGTGTGCCTCATTATGGAGTTTTTGTTCAGGTGTGTGTGCATTTCAGATGGGTGTTATCAGCCCCAGCTCCAGTGTGTAACCAGCATCCCCCACTAGGTGGCCATATAGGATGTCCCTACTGACAAATCTCTGGTATAGCTGTGTCACATGCCAGATGTGACAGCCATGATAGCTTCCAGGGATGCCAGCACACACATTCATTATAATGCACTGGGCATCGCACATGACCTGGCAGTTGATGGAGGGGAAGCCCTCGCGATTTATGTAGATCTTACCCCGCTCACTGGGTGGTGCTTTGATGTGTATGTGCGTGTAGTCTATAGCATCCACTACCTCAGGGTATTCTGCTATTTGGTGGAGGAGAAGCATATTGCTGGTCAACACCTCACGGGTGTTGTGAAAATATATGTGCTCACCGGCATGTGCTGACATGGCATTCAGGAACTGGTGGAGTACCCTGGATGCTGATACCTGTGAGATCCCCATGATATCCCCAGTTGACCTTTGGAAGGTACCTGTGGCTAGTATTCTTAAGCCTTCACACACCTTGGTATCCACTGGAATGGGTTCCCCTCTGTTGGTTCTGTGTGTGAGGCGTGGCTGGCACAGCTCAACAATTTGCTGTAGGAGGTCCCTGTCTACCCTATAGTGCTCCACTAACTCCAGCTCATATAGCCCCTGGTAGGTTACCCTGGGTCTGTACACTCTTCTCCTTCTCCTCACTGTGGGTTGGCCATCAGCATTCTCATCCTCACCACCCTCAGTCTCTTCCACATATTGATTTATAAGAGTGAAAGCAGCCCCTATCATTTGTTGCTTTTGTTAGGTAAAATTTCCCTGTTTGTGTACACCGGTGGTGTAGAGTTTGTGGGAAAAACCAGAGTAAAAGGTGTTTGCATAGTTTATAGTAGTGTGCTGGGCTGGGTTGCTGCCTGTGTAAGTGGCTGATTCTGATACATTTCACCTGCCAGCTATGCTAGTTCTCCTTGATTACCTTCCTACTGCTGTTTTCCCTTCCCATTGCCTTCCTGTTTAAGCCACGCAAACCCAGTTCTCAGATGTGAACGGAGCTGCTATTTCCTGGTTTATTATTTATTTTTCTGTTTAAAACCCGGTACGCAGCGCGCACACCTGTTTAGGCAATGTAAATATTGCTAGGCAGCTTCAGACACACCCCCTTCCTTACCTGTGCTTAGCTAAGGGCAAACACGGGCCACAGAGCTCCAATCAGCTTACAGCATGCATGACACACACCCTTATGAAGTCATCTAGCTCTTAGGCTTACACCTTGGTATTATTGCACCTACATGGTTGGGTGCAAGCTAGCACTGATAGGAAATCTGTGATTCGGTATTATTTCCCTCATTTGCATAGAATTGACTGCTAATGCATGGTTACAAAACCAACACTCAGCCTTCCCCCTTAGCAACCACTATTCTATGGTCTTGTTGTGCTATGCATGCCAGTGACTATTATGGCAAAATGCTGATTTTGGTTTAAAAGCTTATTTCCAGCTTTTTTTTAATTATTTTCAGGCTGATCCCATTTGCGCACCGCTGCCCTATGCTTAAATGGCTGAAATCGGCCAAAAAAAGTTATTTTTTTATAATTTTGAAACTAATTTTCATGCCTATGGCCATAACTCTTATTATACATGTGTTTTTACGAGCTGTCATGTCTCCGTTTTGTAGTTTGCAGAAATGTATTCAGCTACTGCCATCTACACTATTCCTGCATGGACGCCTGCCTGATTCCTGGATCACCAAGTCACCTCATTTGCATGGTTTTCACCAGCAAATGAGGTAAGTAGCATACAGGGGCTGTGTCCATGCAGAAATAGTGCAGGAGCGCTCGTGCACGTCCCGGGAGCTTATTCCTGGATTACACGTCAGCCATATTGCCTGCAGCAGCTCTTGCACTATTCCTGCATGCCGTGCAGAGCTTGCTGAATCCTGGGGAGAGACTATATATATATATATATATATATATATATATATATATATATATATATATATATATAAGCAAGGAGGAGAAACATGTATATAAGTATTGTAGCCAGTGGCAACCAGTACAGTCCCCAGAGAAGTGGAACAGTCTGATACTGATGGGGATTACCTGGCAGTAATCTGGATGTGGAGTAGAGTTCCACATGAGCTGAAGATGCTCCATGTCACCCCAAGGCAGCCACAGATAAAGGGTGCTGCAATAAATGAGCTAGAAGGAGACCAATCCATGAACCACACCAGCAAGTTCCTTAGGTGGGAACAGGTCCTTAATTCAGGTAACAGTCTTGCAATGGAAGCAACATGATATGACATATCATAACTTGATACTTCAGTAAGAGGCAGTTACTAGGACTGGCATTGAGATGTCACACCTTTAACACGCTTTCCAGTTTATTATTCCCATAATTAATTATGGCAGAAGCTGTGGAATCATGAATGACCTTAACACAGCATGTGTGGTGAATGTGTCAGTTTTGGTGCATTTAGTTTCAGTTGACCCATTCTCTTTCAGTTTAGGATACTATCCAAAGTTATCCAAAGTAACCTTTAGAGTGCTAAAAACAATCATGTGCTTCAAAGGGAAGGACAGACAGTTTGGTGTCATCAGCAGAACTGTGATACTTTAACTGCCTACTTCTAATGATCTCCCCAATGGACAATAAAGGCTCATATACAACAAAGAGGAAATGCTACAAATGTAATGTATATATTTGGTAACCTGACTGGTACACTGAGTTACAGACAATACATGGAAAAAGACTCCATTAGCAAGAAGCAGCATAAATAAGAATGCTACAAATAATTAAGAACTTTTTTCCAGTAAAAGATCATCTGGATACCCTGAATAGCAACACATTTCACTTTGGAAGAGAACAGCATTAATTCTTTTGCTATGTACTTTATATTAACTTTTCATAGGAACCTTGCTTCTGGAAATCTTATTGCATATTCTGCAATTAGCAGGATATACTGATTCATCATATTGACCTATAATGTCCTTTCCTATTTTTTCAAATGGGACTTCCACAATAGATAAGGGTATCACAGAATTCTTAAACTCGTAGGGTGGATACTGTCCTTTTACATTCTAGGTAAGCTGCACTAAAAGTTTTTTTTTGTCCTTCATAACACTGGGTGAGTATATTCTAGCTACAATCCTAGCTTTTGTCTTTATCCATTCATAAAGGACCAACCAAAATGTATCTTCATTGCAAGTGTTCTAAAAGGCCTCAGACTAAATAAATGGCTTTGCATTTCTTCTTTGTCTTTATTACCCTGTAGAGCTAATTTTTAAGGCTTTTTTGTTCTCCTCCCATATACTCTTGCTGTATTCTCTCTAGCTCTGTTTAGTGTCTTTTTGAAATTGACATGGCTTACCAGGAAGTATGCCAAGTCAGCATTATTTTTATACTACTGTCTCTTCTGTTGTAAATACAGATTAAAGCTTTCCCCTTTCAGCTAACCCATCCAATATTAAAAGCAACTCAAAAATAATCTATGTCATTTTTCTGTCAAAGATACTGATCTTCATCTCTTCTTCAGTAGTTATCTTACTTTTTTCACCCTCAGCATTCTGTTTCTGTTTTTGTCTCTTTGCTTTTGTATAGCAGGGATATGCTTAAGACTCTGTTCAAGTTCCTCTATCTTTTTTCTTCAGTATGAGATTCATCTATTTCTTCCTCAGCTTCCATGCCTACTTCTCTTATTGTATTCTTAACTACTTGCCCTTCCCCGTCACACCCCAATGGATATTGTTTATTATTTTAATGACTAGTGCCTTTTGGCTAGACTCAATATCAGATTTATCTAATAATTGTACTCAGAGCCAAATCTTAGTTCTTTCTATGTCTTCTAGTCTCACACCTTTTTCTTTACAGGGGACTATATATCTAGTTCAACCCTGCCACTATATCTTCCACAGCTCTTTGTTTTGGGGAAAGTCTTAGCCAATTATCACATCATAAGTTAGCTAAGGTGCAAGTTACTGGATATAACACTTTGCTTAAAGGGTTTATATCTATGCCTGTGTTACACAATACTTCCTAATACTTCCATGTACATGCATTACTTCAATTTTCCATTTACTAGTTGTTTTATGCTTACAAATATATAGTGATACAACTAATGTAATCATACTCCTTTAGCCAATCCTTGTATCTGTTTCCTCTACACCATAATAGTACATTTAACATATTTAGCAACACCACAGATGCAAAAAAGATGCAGAAGTTCAAACAGTTAAAGATCCAGCATTATCACTTTCTATAGGCATGGTATGAGGTACATTTTGTTGGCTACCATTAATAGTTTTTACAGGTATGGTGCTGATGTTAGTATATGTGTAATATTTTGCTAGATACCCTTGTGTATAATACATACAACAAACTAGCCCAGATGGAAACATTTTTATTGTTTGCTAGCAAAGAATCACACTAAGGTGAATGCTTATTATTAATCCTTTCTATGCACGTTTGAATTGGTGGCGGCAATTCCAGTTTCAGCAGATATTCTACTAAAACAATTACCATTCAGAATAATTACAGTCACCCACAAATATCCTTTTTTACATTATTAGGAAGTTCTGTTTACATTTATCTATAGCCAAAATTCCTACAGTTTTACTTAAATTATTTATAGGCGGTTCTATCCATAAGTTGAAACTATATATTAAATCTATCCATCTGAGACCTTACCAGTCTGTCTATACTGAATGTCCACTTGTGAAGATACCTATGCCTTCTATGAAGCTCCAGCCCTGCCCAGCATGTCTTTGTTTCATTTTCTGAGAATTATATGCATCACCATCCTCAAAGGCCATATAAGTTTTAAGTGAGTCCATGGTCAGATGTCAGGATGCCATCCTGTCATACTTAACTTGAATCCTTCTTTTTTCTTTTTTTTTTTTTTTTTGCTTGAATATCTCTCAAATGCTACCAAATAACCCATTACAGTCTTCTGCTCTGGGGTTTTTATATGGTGCAGTTTTGGGGGAATTTCAGTAGGATGTTTGTATTGCTCAATGACTGCACTTCTTTCATGAAGAATTGAAAGGGAGTTGACTAAGATTCAATTATTTTATTCCATTCTGAACAGACTACAATTTCAGTGCACACAAGCTGAGAAGAGCCAATAATTCACATCAGACTGACAGTCCGTAATTAACACTTTAAGAGGTAGCATTTCATTCAAAACAGTAGGCTTGCATTCCTTTCTGGGCTGAGGAAGAAAAATTCAAGCAGAACATTTTCTTTTGAGCATCTTTGAAATTCACAGTTTATAACAAAATTCTACTTCTACACGTTACATCACCAGTATAGCAATCTGGGGTGTTTATTGTTACAAAAATAGTCCCCAGAACCAGAATTTCAATTTTAAATTGACATTGATTTACAATGATGAATATAAAATTACTCTCTTTTGAAAATTATGGGGAGCAACAGGAAAGAAACCTTTTCACAAATGCACTTCTAGTCTGTTTCAACAAATATTTTCCTAGCAAATATTATTTACAGCAGTGCACATAGATTCTTTCTGAAGCTCAGGTCAATGTTGCCTCTTTCAGTCAACACAGTTTCAGTACTCCTTCATGCTGAGCACACATTTTTTCCCCAACGTCAGCCAGTAAACTAAACACTGTTTACAGATATCACTATTTCTCTTCAACACACTTTGTCATATAGGCAGGGATAATTCCATTAATTCCTTCTTAGCTGGACGTGCCATATAGGCAGGGATAATTCATAGGTTCATAGGTTCATAGGTTGGTACTAGGCTATCCCAGCCCTAGGGCCTATACAAGCCTAGCCATAACAATTCCCTGGCTATTTCTTCCTACACTATTTACTTCACTGGACCCCTGTCTAGCAGGGTGACTGACCTGATCTCCGTGGTGAATTTCCTTTCTCCCATCCAATCATCAAGGTTCCTTTTGAAGAGGGCCAAAGAGGCACTCTGCTTGACATGTATGGGCAATCTATTCCAGAGTCTGGGGAGTCTCTGGGTCAGGAACCTATCCCTCCAGCATGTTTTGTTTATTGTGATGACAAGGTTTAGATCCCTGGAGCATGTGGCTCTGAGGGATTGGGATTTCTTTAAGTGTAGCATGTCCAACAGCTCTGGGTTTGACATGGCCTTGTATGTTAAGCAGAGATTGCCTCTGAGTAGACGATATGCGACAGAGTATAGCTGGAGTTTTTTAAGGCGGTTAGCGTAGGGCATCTGCTTTAGGCTTGTGATTCTTTTAGTGAGGTATTTCTGCGGCCTTTCCAGTTGTTGCAGATGTCTTGAGAGGTACATACCAAACGGGGCGTTGTATTCTATAATGGGTCTAATGAGGGATGAGTACAGTGGGACAATGACCTCCTTTTTTCTGGATGAAAAGCCCTTAGTGATGAGGTGTGCCACATAGAAGGGTTT
>NC_056749.1:563907646-564035146 GCF_019279795.1 Protopterus annectens
GTCCCCCCATTTTCTTGGGCTTTGTCTAAATTTCTTGCAGTAAGAGGTTGAGAGGTATTTATATATATATATATATATATATATATATATATATATATATATATATATATATATATATATATATATATATATATATATATATATATATATATATATATCTATATACATATATACATACACATGGGCACCGGAACCATAGAGCGAGGGGGGAGGGGAGCCCCCCCACTTTTGCAGATCATCCAACCAACTTTCCCAAATTATATGCCAACATCATTACGCATATTTGCAGATTATATATATATATATATATATATATATATATATATATATATAAATATATATATATATATATATATATGCACACACATGGGCACCGGAACCATAGAGCGAGGGAGGAGGGGAGGTAAATGCCTCCAACAGGATACATAGGTTCATAGGTTCATACTAGGCTATCTGCCCTAGGGCATTTATAAGCCTAGCCAGAGTGTGTATGGCTTTTGCTACCCATTTTAAATTAATTTTGCTATGCCCTTTTTCGAGGTTAGTGTACTGTGCCTCTGTCTAACAGTGACACAGAAGTGATACCCGGGGTAAACCTACGATCTCCCATCCACTCATCAAGATTCCTCTTGAAGAGAGTCAATGAGGGACTCTGCCTAACCTGGACTGGGAATTTATTCCAGAGTGAAGGGAGCCTCTGGGTTATGAATCTGTCCTTCCAGCATGTCCTATTTATTTCAGTGCTGAGGTTTAAGTCCCTCGAGCACGTAGCTCGATGGGATTTGGATTTCCTGAGGTGCAGCATGTCCATTAATTCCGGGTTGGGCATGGCTTTATATGTCAGGCACAGATCGCCTCTGAGCAGGCGGTATGCCACTGAATAGAGCTGGAGTTTCCTTAACCGGGCAGCATACGGCATCTGTTTGATCCCCTTGATCCTCTTGGTGAGGTACTTTTGGGGTCTTTCCAGTTGCTGCAGGTGTCTGGTAAGGTACATCCCAAAAGGGGCATTGTACTCAATTATGGGCCTGATGAGGGATGAGTAAAGAGGCACGATGACCTCCCCTGATCTAGATGTGAATCCCTTCATGATTAGGTGGGCTACATAAAATGTTTTTCTAACCACTTTGGCCATGTGGTTGTCAAATGAGAGATTGCTATCAACTTGGGTCCCCAGGTCCCTAATTACTTCTTCTGTACTTAATGGATTACCACCTATGTGGTAATTTGTGGGCACTTTGTTTTTGCCAAAGGGGATGACTATACACTTTTTGACGTTTAGCTTGAGGCCATGGCTCTGGCACCTTTTGGAGGATGCTTGTGTCAGCTGGAGAGTCTATTATGGTGCCCAGTTTGCAGTCATCTGCGAACTTGGTCAGCTACAGTCCTTCCATGTTGGCCTGTACCTCCGAGAAATATATACCGAACAAGAGAGGTCCCAAGACTGAGCCTTGTGGGAAGCCACTTGTAACTGGTTTGGAGTCTGACATGGCTCCAGCTATTCTAACCATGTGGGTTCTGTCCTTGAGCCAGTTTGCATGGCTAGAGGTACTCAGGCTCAAACCTTGTACCTTGGGTATAGGTAAAAAGAGCCTAAAGTCCCTAGCCACCATCACTTTTGAATTTATGTATCACATTTTTGTGAGTGGTAAAACAAAACCTTTTTATTCTAGCAATTTTCTAAGGTTATGAAATCAGTATTTGTAATGTGTCCCTATTTTAGGGCTGTATTCTCCCATTATTGGCTTTGTTCTGTATTTTTGTGCTAAGAGGTTGAGAGTTATTGTGAGAAGTGAGAACTGAATTCATTAAATTATATGATAGCCATTTAAGTTTGTCTTCCTGTCTTTCAAGAAACTGCTGGTTTAGCTTAGTGGTATGTTGCTCTGACTGTAGTGCACAGGGTTTTGGGTTCAAGACTTGGTAGTGAGATGCATGGTTATAACACAACATTTTATGCAAGCAACTTTCCAAAATTATACAAGCAATGTTTAAAAAGTGTTCCTGGTTTTTGTCCTTTTGCCCCCCCCCCCCATTGAAAATAAGTTCAAAAAACTGTGCAATATCTTACACTACTGTGATTCTGTATTTATATACTGTGCGTGGAAGTAGACTGTTATCATGGAAATGTTCTGAATAGGGCAGTTTTGTCATTATTGGTGCATGCATTTTGCTTCATTGCCTACTGGAAAAATGTTCAAACAATAAATTTAAAATGCATTTTGAAACTTAATTTGGAAAGTGACACACACACACACACACACACACACACACACACACACACACACACACACACACACACACACACACACACACATTATTTATTACATCAGCATAGACTTGGGGGGATTATGGTTCTTTCAAAAGTCATACAGAGAACACAGACCCATGGTGAAGATAAAGACCAGACTGCACCCCAGATGACCCATGTTGGACTAGCAACACAGGTGATGGAAGGACTGGGCAGGAGAGAGGGGGCTGAGAGGCTGACACCAGCTCACCCATCCTGGAGGAAGAAAAGCAGCTCATCTTGCTGCATTGACAACACCTGCAGGAATGCATCACTTTCAGCCAAAGCTTAGTGTACCCACACTGCACAATGGTGCACTGCTTAGCTGGGAGGTTGCACATGCTCAGTACTGGTCTTGCACATCCTGGAGCAGCTGTAGTGGAGCAATTAAGCTGCCAAAGGGAAGAAAATGGAAAATTCTGCATAATTTGCAGACTGGCTTCCTTACTAGAATCAAATTCATGACTTCACAAAAGGAATAAATGGGCCAAAGGATGCAGGAAGGGGAGCCCTTAGGCTGATCCTGTGGAAGAAAAGGTCAGATGGAGATATAAATAGTGTTCTTAGTGTTTGTAAGGCTGGAATATACTGTTACTAACCACCTGCCCTCTATTCAGAATGCTGCGATTTTCAGCTGATCAACTACATAACGTGATCAAGACGATCCAGTCCTTCTAATAAAGATATAGTAGTTAACAATGATGATAAATATTTGGGAGAGTTTACAAAGTTGTAGACAACAAAGGCATCCAGTCATTAGTATCATTAATATAAACTACTGATTCTGAATATAAAATAGTACAGTAATCAATGTGTAATTTAAGTCCTCATAGATATCTGGGCACAGATAAGTAAGAAAATCAGGTTGATATAAGGTAACATTTTTTTTATTTTAAAGGAAGCTTTGCTTTTGCCAGCAAGACAGTTAAGGTCTATTTTCCCCTCAGGTGTTTGGCCTGAATCAATTCATTTTAATTCCATAGCCTTCTTTTTATCTTCATACAACAGGCCCAAATCAGAACCCGGGGTTACATTTGATATTCAGATTAGAACCTGCTCATTTCCTTTCCTTTATACTAGCCCCTTAGACATCTATTCCCTTTAGCACCAGCATTCTTTTTTTTCTTTCTCAAACATTTTTTTTTATTTTTCAAATACATTTGAATGAGTTCCATAGTATTTATACATAACACCTTAAATAACTATGTACACTATTTACCTTAGCCTGACACTATAACAGATCTTAATGTATACAGGTACTTTATAAGTATGTCCAATCCATTATCAGAGTGTCTGATCAATTACTGTATAGTGTCAATCAACGGTAAGACTTTTCCGCAAGGGTTGTTGATAAATGGCTTTGGATAAATTCTTAGTTCTTTAATTTTAATTTCTAATAATGTTGTGGTCTTCAGTAGGCTGTAGAAATCTTCCAAAGTTGGTATTGCGTTTTCCAGCTTCTTGTTATACACTTCTTTGAAATTGCAAGTATAGTCTATACTAGATACATATTTGACCTATTCAAATTAGGATCTTCGTTCACATTTAATAATACAAGAGCTTTAGTTAAATAAAATGATTCATTAAATAAAGCTTGTAGAAAGTTATTAATACCATTACAAAATGGCTTAATTTTAACACAATCAAAGAAAATGTGGTTCCAATCTGCATTGTATACTTGCTCACATCTCCAACATATTCCTTTTATGGAAGAACTGAGTTTACTGATTCTGTCTGGGGTTAAGAATGCTCTGTGGAAACATTTACAATTAAAAACTTTCCAGTATTGTGTAAAGGAAGTATATTTTATCGATAATAAGATATTTGTTTTAATATCTTCAGTAAACTCTGTTGAGTGTCCTTTTGTTATATATTTCCAATATGAGGTTTTGGGTAGCACCAGTATTCTTTCTAGCTCCAGTTATCACTACTTTGTGATCATCAGTAATTATTACCTCAAGTCACTTGCAAATCTATCTGGTCTTTTATTGGTGTCTTTTCATCCCCCCTTTTTTTCTTCATTTTTATTCTCCTCTTTTTTAATGCGTTTGTCATCCTCGTATACAGATTATCATCTACCCTGTCCTGTAGTAGCCATTCCCTTCTATATTTACTACTTTTTGTCCTTCAGCAATGATATTTCTTTTTTCTTTAGCTCTTCCATCAATACTATAATATCTGTAAATCTTGGTTTCTGAAGGGATTTCCAATTTCTGGTTATAAAAACACCAGTTCCTGCCTGCATTTCCCAGCTGTTGTCTCTGTACTATGGTTGTACAGATAGACTCTTCATTATCTATGTATTCCTCTCCTAGTATTTAATCTACTAGTTCATGTAACTCCTTATGAAATCTTTGCATCTTGATGCAGCCCCAGAACATATGGCTCCAGGTTCCTCATTACCCTTCCTGGCATCGCCAACATCCAGCTTCTACCGTATGAAACATCTTACTAAGTCTGTACGGAGTATAAAAATATTTGCGGAGACATTTCAGCCAAATATCTGAAACTTCCTTGCCTTTGTTACTTTTTGAGACTTAGTACAAATCTGTTACCATCTCTCCTCTAACCCTATTATGGCTAGTGTTTTTTTCTCATCTCACTACTAACTTCCTGTCATATTCTTCCATACATGCTTCTTTTTCTTCGTTCGGCTGCTCCCATCAGGGGTCGCCACAGCAGATCAACTGCTTCCATTTCTTCCTGTTCTCTGCAACTTGCTCTGTCACACCAACCACCTCCATGTCCTCTCTCACCACATCCATAAACCTTATCTTAGGCCTTCCTCTTTTCCTGTTACCTGGCAGCTTCATCCTTAGCATCTTTTTCCCAATATACTTTGCATCCCTCCTCATCACATGTCCAAACCAATGTAATCTTGCCTCTCTGGCTTTGTCTCCAAACCTTCCAACCTGGGCTGACCCTGTAATATACTTATTCCTAATCCTGTCCATCCTCGTCACACCCAGTGCAAATCTTAACATCTTCAACTCTGTCACGTCAAGCTCTGACTCCTGCCTTTTTGTCAGTGCCGCTGTCTCCAACCCATATAACATAGCTGGTCTCACTAGCCTCTTGCAGACCTTCCCTTTCCCTCTTACTGGTACTCGTCTGTCACAAATCACTCCTGACCCTCTTCTCCACCCACTCCATCCTGCTTGTACTCTCTTCTTCACCTCTCTTCCACACTCACCATTACTCTGAACTGTTGATCCCAAGTATTTAAACTCATCCATCTTTGCCACCTCTACTCCCTGCATCCTCACCATTCCTCTATCCTCCCTCTCATTCACACACATATATTCTGTTTTAGTCCTGCTAACCTTCATTCCTCTTCTCTCTAGAGCATATCTCCACCTCTCCAGGGTCTCCTCCACCTGCTCCCTACTCTCACTACACATCACAATGTCATCTGCAAACATCATAGTCCACGAGAACTCCTGTCTGATCTCGTCTGTCAACCTGTCCATCACCATTACAAATAAGAAAGGGCTCAGAGCTGAACCCACCTCCACCTTAAATGCATCCATCACTCCCACCGCAGACCTCACCACTGTCACACTACCCTCGTAGATATTCTGTACCACTCTTACATACTTCTCTGACATTCCCGACTTCCTCATACAATACCACAACTCCTCTCTAGGCACCCTGTCATATGCTTTCTCTAAATCCACAAAGACGCAATGCAACTCCTTCTGACATTCTCTGTACTTCTCCATCAACACTCTCAAAGCAAACATCGCATCTGTACTCTTTTTAGATTTTACTTATTAGCTTTTTTTCTTTTGCGTCTTCAGTTCTGGCTTCTGTTAATAATGCTACTACTTATGGTTGCTCCAATTGTTTTTTTTTTTTTTTAGTTACTTTGTCAAATTTCTCTAGAATTGAGAACAGGCCCCTGTATTCAATCTGCTTGGTCCTCTGTACTCAATATCTTTCTATTAGTTAATTTATTTTTATTCTGCTATCTCCCTGCCATAACTGGTACCAGTATTAAGTGGGTCTATCTCTGTTATTCTACTCCTGATGTCTGTTAGTATCTATTAGAAAATTTAGCTTACTCATTTCAGTTGACTTCAACTCGAAACTCCACCAGGTTCCTATAGTCTTCTTCAAACTTTGATCTACCTCAAGTATGCCAGTTGCCTATCCACCATACTTTCTTGATCCCTTTCCATCCATATCCCAATATTCAATCAATTTTGAGTTTCTCCTTGCAGCAATCATAAACACGTGCTTCCAGTTTGATAGGTTGCATCCTGCAGTTTGTATATTGATCACAGTTGCTTTGTCATATAATAGTTTTGCTCATAGATTCATAAGTTCATAGGTTAGTACAAGACTAATTGCCCTTATGGGCCATTTTAAGTCTAGCCAATTACCCCCTGTGAGGATCAAACCCCATACCTTGTGTCTGTAAGGCACCTTAACCATTATGCCAACCTTCCACCCCCTGTAAGTTGGAGACTCTCCCATACTTCCTTCTTTGGAGCGGTACCATGACTTTCCAGCTTACTCCGGGTCTCTGCTACTCCATATGTAGTTGGCTATTCTTTTTTCTGTGGATTTCCACTTGTTAATGGGTGGTTGATGTAAAAAAAGCCTGGCCAAAATATATTATCAGAGCTACAATAAACATTTTCATCTCTTGGATCCTTTGGTCTAAATTTATATTTAATATCTCCCATCTCTTTAATATCCTCTTTATTTTTCCTGCATCGCATACTATGTTTCTCCAGGGAAATCCTAAGATTTTCTCAATAGCCATATTTCCAAGTATTTAATTTTGTCCCCATAGAGAAGGATATTCCTGTATTAGCTGGTATGTTGGGGCATAGTTAATACTCAGTATCTGTATTTATTTTACATCCTACTACCTTTCTAAATTGGGCTAAAATGCCAAACACTCTAGTAATATCCCTGTCTGGATTTGTTAGAATAAGTATAACATCATTCACAACATTGCTAATTTAAACTGTTGTTCTCCCATTGGCCAGTCCACTATTTCAGATTGTTTAAGTCTTGTTGCTAGTGGTTCTAGGTACATCTCCTTTGTATTTTTATTCCTGATGTTATCTTACCATTAACCTTTATTCTCACCTTAGCATTGCTGTATTAATTCCACAGGAAACCCCTTTATACCTAACATCATCCAAAGATATGGCCGGTGTACCCTGCTTTTTTGGTCTAGTTCTATAATCTTTGGAAGTACACATGCTATTCTTGTAGCTAGCATTGTGCGGAGGTTTTATAATAATGATTTAGCACTGCTATAGGGGTGTAATACCAGGAATGGGGTGGATCTTTTCCTTCCCTGGGAATTACTGATACTGCCACTTCTGTCCATGAGTGGGATGTCTCTTTGAGTTTAGTACCATATTAAATAATCTAGTCCATCTCTCATTCAGGTCTTTTCCTCCTGTTTTCCAAACTTCTATAGAAAGTCCATCATTCCTGGGGATTTGCCCACATCTTGCTGTCTCATACATGACTGGAGTTCCTGCTCTGTTATGGGCCTGATCAGACTATTCAATTCCTTGTTTGTGAGACACTTCACTTGTAAATCTTGCAAGAATGCATCACGTTTACCCCTCCCCCCATCATCATTTTCCTTTTGACAATAGTATAGTTGCTCATGACACTTTCAACATACCTCCCTTATTGGCTCAGCATCATTCTCTAAGTGGCCTATTATAGTATCCCTAATTTTTAGGATTTTGCTTTTCAACTTTCCATTAGTATAATCTTTATGCCAATGTTTTAAGTAGTCATGGGGTGTAGAGGAACAGCAGAGCTTTGTCACTGCTTGCCCCTTTATTATCTCCTCCTAATTATATTTTTCACACTTTTGTTCAAGTCCTTTTAATTCTTCCCTGTGTTCTATGCTTGCTTCATTTTCTATTTGTTGGAGTTTCTTCATTCTTTCTAGTTTTTGTGTCTGCTATCTTCTTTTCTCATTCCACTTGTTTTTTCTTGTTCTTTCAGGTCCAGTTGTAATACTTTTTCCCTGCTCCCGCTTTTCTACTATAGTCCTTTGTTGTACCACTTCATTTTCTAGCATTTTAGTAAGTGGGTTTTTTAGCCTTGCAGTATTAAGTGGATTACTTTTCCAAACAGTACGTATTCTCCAGTGTCTTTACAGTCTATTTGGAGTGAGGGTTGACAGTCTACATTCCACTGGAACATAAAAAGAAATTACTCTAGAATATGTTTCTAACTGTTCTACTAAATACACGTTTCCCAGAAATATATAATCTATCTAACCTTGATAGGTGCTCACCTTTACTGGAGAAAAAAGTATGCTGCCAAATTGCTAACTTAACCAATGTCCCTTACTCCCTCCAGCAATGTATTTTTATGAATTTTGTAAACAATTGTCCTTCTACTATCATATCTCTTCTAGATCCCACTGTAATATTGCTCTTGTTAGTTAACAAATTCCAGTCTTCCCCATAACTGTAGCAGGCCTTGATGGAATTCCATAAGATCTTTAACTATTTTCCTGATTTCCTCTATATTAGCTCTTGGAGGTATATATTCATTTCCTAGACTGAATCGATTTCTTTACGAATCGCCTCTAAGCAAAATGTATCTGCCCTGATTGTCTGTTCACACATCATCTATTTCTAGACGTTGATTCCTCTTAATAAGTGTTATAACTCCCCTTTTCCTTCCATTGAATGAGTCTGCATAAAACCCTTACCCCCATTTTGATATAAACTTTTCTCATTGTTCTGCCTTTAGTTGTGCTTCCTACAGTAAAACTATTGCAGTCTTTCTGTTTTGGAGGTATTTTAATATTTTAATCCTTTCTTTTCTTCTACTAGGTCATTTATATTTCATGACAGAATACATCTCCCCGTACTGGTGCTTTAATCATATTTTCTTCTTTCTTAATATGACTTTTCTGTGCTCCAATTTTCTTCCATGCTATCCAACTTGTGCTATGTCTATTTTCCATTTCTTTAATTTGTAGTTTATAGAGTACTATTTTTGTATCTTCTGAAGCTGCCTTTAAAATAAAAAATATGTCTAACAGTATCACAAACAAACATTTAGGTATAAATGCTGATAACATGCTAAAATATATATTTACAAGTATCATTTTCCCCTTAGTCACTGAGATTCTGCACTGGTAATGCATGCTAAAAATATATTTACAAGTATCATTTTCCCCTTAGTCACTGAGATTCTGCTCTGGTAATGCTAATGTGCACATTCCAGCATGCTACCAAGCACTCCCCCTCCCCCTATTACTATAGTTCCTCTAATGAACACACATACCTACAACCCCTCCTTTTCTCTCCTGCCTTCTAGATCTATGTAGCATTCCTTACTCTGTTTACCCCTCCTAACAGTTTTTTTCTACTGTCTCTGTTTGCTTTATTGTGTCCTGAAATATATCTACCCCCTCATTGCACTTTATTCATCTGCTTTTACTGTATTTGTGTGTCTTCCTACTTTATTGTATTTATTCTGCTGCATTTATTACTGTTTGTTAGTAGACTGATTAAATTGTAACTGTTATTCTAAGATTTTGGTTGAAGCACTTGGGCTTCAGACCAGTTATTTTACATTAAGAAGGTTTGTGGTCTGCACTGTTGTGGCAGGACAGGTAGCTTACATCCTTCTAAGTTGGGAGTTGCTGACTGGAGGCTTAGTGTCTCTTATTCTAAGAGTGTATTAGCTCTGGTTTAAGCACTTGGGCTTCGTGCCCGTTATTTTACACTAAGAAGGTATGGTCTGCACTCTTGTGGGAGGAGAGGGTAGATTCTGCCCTTCTGAGCTGGGAGTTTCTGGTTAAAGGCTTGTTCTGCCTGCTTATTTGAAAAGTTTCTTTTTGAAATTGGTACACCTTGTTTGCTGTAGCACAGACTAAATTCAGACCTGCTGGATCTAGCTTTGTTTGTATAACTTGAGCACTAATCCAGCCCATCTTTTTTTGGAGAAGGTTCCCCTGCACCCTAGTGGCAGGAGTGTGCAGTTAGAAAATGTCTGATCGAAGACTGCTGGAACGGGGTCAGTTTTTACCTTTGTATTGATTAATTTGTTTAAATCAGTTTGCTCATTTGCTAGTGTTATATTAAAAAAATATATACTTTATGCATCGCCGCTTAGCTAGGGTTAAACTATTCCTGGTGCCATAAACTCTGCTCTTCAAATTTTCCCTTAGAAGTAGACAGTTTTTTAGTTTTAGCACTCAAATCTGTTTCTTTGAGCTCAGCGCTTGTTCAGAACTCTTTGTAAGCACTAAATAAGCTACAAATTATTATAGCACTCAATTTACCTCACTTGTCTAGAGGAAAACAGTTTTTAGTACTTAATAAATAAGCACCTATCTAGGCATCTCTAAGGGTCAGCTTCCGGTGTTTTCTCCTGTCTACCTGATGAATCTGGGCATCTTGGGGCAATGCAGCAATTGCCTCATGTACACAGACAACCATCTCCTCCTACCACCCAACACTACAACCTGTGAGAGCTGCACTTATATAGCCAAACTGGAAGCAATGTTCTCTTCAACCAAGACTGGACTAGACAGTCAAGCGGAGAAGGTAAACACTTGCACCACACCACACTCATCACATAGTCCCTCAAAACCTACACCATCTAAACACACACACATAGCAACACAAAACACACACCTACATTTGCGGAGGCTTTCAATAAAAATCTGCTCAAGCAACAGAGACCTCCAAAGCAGAAACACATGCAACCTCCACCCCCAACAGAACCCAAATGACATAACCCACAAACTCAGTGTGCCACTCAACCACAGCCCATAAGGCAGAACAACATACCCAACACTCTAGTCATAGGTGACTCTATAGTCAGGCACACTGATGTTCCACTCACCAGGCTAAACAAGGAGAAAGTTACTGTCAGCTGCCTGTCAGGTGCCAGGATCTGCCACATAACGCATGCACTCAGGTCACTCCACAACAAGTACAAATATGACTCTGTCATTGTCCATGTTGGTATGAATGACCTGAGCTGTACCTCCCTGGACTACATGAAAAGAGACATGGAAGAGCTCTCTGATCTTGTAGCCCAGGCAGTTATGACCCTAGCTCTGAGTAGCATCCTGCCATCACCCAGAATAATACCACAGTACAAGGACAAAATGACTGACTTCAACAATTGGCTAAGCTTCTGGTGTCATTCTAAGGGGATCCAGTATCTGTCTGCCTGGGATGACATGATCGACAGACCATGATGCTTTGCCAGAGATGGCCTGCACCTGTCGCCCTTGAGATTCCATATACTGGCTAAGGCTCTTGCCACCCCTATACTGCCTTTATTAGGCAAGGTTCAAATGACAAATTCACCACCATAACAGGTACAAGCAAGCAAAATCTGAGGGTAATGCTACTCAATGCTAGAAGTCTAAACCTCAAAATGCATTCAGTCGAGGCACTCCTTAAAATGGAGAACCTCGACATCTGTGCAGTGACAGAGACCTGGTTCAAGGCTCTAGAGAGCACCCCTGCATTACCAGGCTATAATTCATATCACAAAAAATAAAGCCAGCACTAAGGGACTTCATACTGAAAAAATATTTATTCCATCTTCCAATTCCACATACACAGACCGGTTTCGGCAAAAAGCCTTCTTCAGTGGTAGATGTTCAGTCTCCAAAGCTGCTTTATATAACATCAAAAACACCAATTATGACATCACTTCCCTAATTACTTCATTGCAAAATTTGAATGCAAAGTCAAACACTATACAAAATCCATATATATATGTGTATATATCTCTCATGTATACACCAACAATAGACATAAATATAGTCAAATAAACTGGATATCTTCACTAAATCATTTATGAACAAATTTCGTCATAACCTGTCATTGAGCCCTGGATGGAATAAAGGTCCTAATTTAATAATCCATTTCCTTTCCTTACTAGTTAGTATGGAATGCCAACCTTGTTTAGATAGTCTATTACCCTTGACCCAATCAATAATAACAAAAAAAAAATCTTACTTTTTCCCACTTTTCTGAGATTTAAAAAAGTTCAAGTTACAGGCTTGCTGTTCTGAACTGTTTGTAAGTTTCTTGGAGGCCATTTTTTGCTTGGGCTAAAGGGAAGTCTCTCTGTTCGTCAGTGGCAGTGATAAACATTGAGCAGCCTGCCTGCCCCTGTGGGAGTGGTTACTGCCTTGAAACTGTAGTTTTATTGGCCATTTTAGGTCAATTCCAAACTCCTTGAGCTTCCTCTCTTAAAACCTGATTGCCCCGTGGTTTTGGCATCTTTTCAGACTTGTTGGCTGTTGGTGTAGCACCCACCAAGAGGAGAAAATGCTGAGAGAAGAAAGGAGCCACTTTTGAGATTTTAAGTATTTTCTTCAGATTATTTTGCTAAGTTTTTCTGCATAGCTGCCTACTTTGAGCATTTTCTGGCTTGTTAAACTTGATTTCTGCATTGGTAACTGTATTTAGAACACAACCTAGAGCTGTTTACTGAATTTCCTGTTTGCACTTATTTTTAAAATCGTTTTTTTTCTTAAAACTTGCATTTTATCTGTCTCTGGCCTAGCACTCAAGTGTGGGGTCATTTACTGCACTGTTATAACTTGTTGATACTTGTGAACCTCTGCTATCTTTAAAAAAAAAAACAAAAAAAATCTTACTTTTTTCCCACTTTTCTGAGATTTAAAAAAGTTCAGTTACAGGCTTGCTGCTCTGAACTGTTTGTAAGTTTCTTGGAGGCCATTTTTTGCTTGGGCTAAAGGGAAGTCTCTCTGTTCATCAGTGGCAGTGATAAACATTGAGCAGCCTGCCTGCCCCTGTAGGAGTGGTTACTGCCTTGAAACTGTAGTTTTATTGGCCATTTTGGGTCAATTCCAAACTCCTTCAGCTTCCTCTCTTAAAATCCTCTTTTGCGCGGTTTGCGCGTTTTTGTGCATAGCGCAATAACGGGCAGTGCCGCCTAATTGGGTTTAAACTATTCCTGGCTCCACAAAGTCTGCTCTTCACTTTTTCCCTTAGAACTGCTCTATCTCTCAAATTAAACACCATATTCTCATTCTAAGGCCCTTCACTGGTCCAAATAAATAATCTTACAAGTTAGCACTATTAAACCATAAGCACTACTTACTCTTATACTCTCTACGATTACCTTGTCCCCTATTGGACCGTCTTAATTCAGTTCCCTATATTACTCTAGCATGTCCAAAGGTCAGTCAATGGTTTCCTCTTCAGCCCAGCTGGTGAATCTGGGAATTTTGAGGCAATGTTACAACTGTCTCATGTACACGGACAACCCTCTCCTCCTCCAAACAGGTTCAAATATATGTGAGAGATGCAACCATATAGCCAAACTGTAGGCTGAGCTCTCTCATCTCAAAACTGATATAACCAGTCAGGAGGAGAAGGTAATCTCACACAACACAATTCCAGTATCACATAGTCCCACCACATCAGCGAACCAAACACATAAATACCCTAAAACATACTCAGAGGCTCTAAATAAAAATCTACCTAAGCAACAGAGACCTCCAAAGCAGACATCCAAGCAAACACCACCCCAAAACAAAACACGCACAACACATAGCCCACAAAGTCAGTGTGCCAAGCAGCCACAGCCCTTAAGGCTGAATAATGCACCCGATACTCTTGTAATAGGTGACTCTATTGTCAGACACACTGACGTCCCACTCACCAGGCTGAACAAGGAGAAGGTCACAGTGAGCTGCCTGTCGGGCGCTAGGATCCGCCACATAACACAAGTACTCAGGTCACTCCAAAGCAAATACAAATATGACTCAGTCATTGTACATGCTGGTGTGAATGACCTGAGACGTACCTCCCTGGACTACATGAAAAGAGACATAGAGGAGTTCTCTGATCATGTAGCCCAGGCTGGTATGACCCTGACCTTGAGCAGCATCTTACCCTCACCTAGAATGATGCCACAGTACAAAGACAAAATGATTGATTTTAACAATTGGCTAAAATTTTGGTGTTATTCAAAGGGGATCCAGTGTCTATCAGCCTGGGATGACATGCTCGACAAGCCACGTTGCTTTGCTAGGGACGGCTTGCACCTGTCACCACTGGGCTTTTGGATACTGGCAAAGGCTCTGGCCACCTCCATAGTGCCTTTTTTAGGCAAGGCTCAAAAGTCAAACCCACCTCCATAGACAGCACAAGGTACAAGAAACTAAGGGTAATGCTGCTAAATGCCAGAAGTCTTAACCTCAAGATGCACGCACTTGAAGCTCTGCTCAGTATGGAGAACATCGATATCTGTGCAGTGACAGAAACCTGGTTCAAGGCTACAGAGAGCACCCCAGCACTACCAGGTTATACCTCATATCATGCTTTTCGGCCCCAAAACCTAGACCAAACTACAAAAGGAGGGGAAGTTGCCATATTTATCAAGGATATCAACACCTCCAGGTTAGTGGCATTGCATGAAGTATCGGAGACCATAGATGTGCAACTAACAGTGGGCAAAACTGCTTTTCAGTTTATAGCATCCTACAGACCACCCTCTCAAAGTCAGGAATCCCACTCGGCTTGCCTGAAAACATTGGAGAACATGAAGATCTCTCCGAACACCATTATATTGGGTGACTTCAACTACCCAAACATACTGGGAGCACTACTCAAGCCCCAGCACCTTAGCCCAAAGGTTCCTGGAAATTATAAACTCAAATGCTATGGAACAACTAGTCACCACTCCCACAAGAGGGGATAACATACTAGACCTGATCATTACCAACATGGGGACTCTATGCTCCATACCAGAAGTATATCCTTCATTGGTAAGATCAGACCACAAATTAATTTCACTGGATATCCACATCCCGACCCCACCTTCAGCCCAGAAAACCACAGTGAAAAACTTCTCAAAAGCGAACTTCTCACTTCTCAAAACCAAAGTGAAATCTTTCAAGGCCCCAGGGCCAGTGGAAACTACGGCCCAAACTGCAGAATCCTATATAAATGCATTCTACGGACATTCTCCAGGAATGCATGGATCAAGCTATCCCAAACAAAACCAAGACCCAATCATCCAAAGGCAGGCGTCCAGTCTGGTGGACCCCAGCCAAAAATAGACTGTACAACAGAAGGAGGAAGTTACTACATGATAGAGCAAAATCCCTAATAGGGAAGGCATCTCTGATCAGTACTAGCAAAAAATTACGATCCCTCATAAAATCCTCCAAGGCCAGCTTTGAGAGAAAAATTGCACAGGACACTAAAGACAATCATAAGGCTTTTTTCAGTTATGTTAGGAACCTGGGATGCAACTCGCAGACTTGTTCTGAGTTGATTCTAAATGACAAAAAATACACTGAACCCACAGACATAGCCAATATCCTGGCAGACAGGTTCAGTGCAAACTTCTCCACCCATTCCACCCCAAAAGAGCAAGTGTCTATCCCGGCAGGGGGCTGCCTCCCAAACATCTCTGATGCTCAGGTGAAGGCTGCCCTCTCCAAAGCAAAAAACACTGCTTCCATGGGACCAGATGGCGTCCTGGGTTGCGTCCTACATGAACTCCAAGAAGAACTAATCCCTCAAATAAAACAGCTGCACAATCTCAGCCTCACTACAGGATATGTGCCCACAGAATGGCGTACAGCAACAGTGGTCCCACTCCACAAAGGTGGAGCCTCCACGGACCCTGGAAACTATCGCCCCATAAGCCTGACTAGCTTAGTCTGCAAGGCTATGGAGAGGATCATCATGGAGCTCATAAACAAAGACATCGGGGACCTACAGACACTAGACCCTACCCAATTCGGCTTTGTCAAGGGCAGATCCTGCCTTTTGAACCTGGTTGACTTCTTTGAAACAGTCACCAAAGCCATAGATGAAGGGAAGATAGTCCACACAGCCTATCTAGACCTAGCAAAGGCATTTGACACAATACCCCACGCGGGCATCATAGATATGCTATCCAGCTTAAATATAAACCCCTATGTCACAAGATGGGTCGCAAACTGGCTCAAAGACAGAACCCACAGAGTGAGAGTTGCTGGAGCCATGTCAGACTCGAAACCAGTCACAAGTGGTGTCCCACAAGGTTCTGTCATGGCACCGCTCTTGTTCGGTATATACTTTTCCGAGGTACAGGCCAACATGGGAGGACTATGGCTCACCAAGTTCGCAGATGACTGCAAACTGGGCACCATAATCGACTCTCCAGCTGACACAAGCATCCTTCAAAAAGGTCTCACAGAGATGGATAACTGGTGCCAGAGCCATGGTCTAATGCTAAATGTCAAAAAGTGTATAGTTATACCCTTTGGCAAAAACAATGTGCCCACAAACTACCACATAGGCGGTAAACCATTAAGTACAGTGAAAGTAATTAGGGATCTGGGGACCCAAGTTGATAGCAATCTCTCCTTTGACAACCACATTGCCAAAGTGGTTAGAAAGACCTTCTACATGGCCCACCTCATCATGAAAGGATTCACATCTAGATCAAGAGAGGTAATTGTGCCCCTTTATTCATCCCTCATCAGGCCCGTCATAGAATACAATGCCCCTTTTGGGATGTACCTTACCCGACACCTGCAGCAATTATAAAGACCCCAAAAGTGCCTCACCAAGAGGATCAAGGGACTCAAACAGATGCCATATGCTGCTCGGTTAAAAAAACTCCAGCTCTACTCATTTGCATACCGCCTGCTTCGAGGCGATCTATGCCTGACATATAAAGCTATGTCCAATCCAGAATTAATGGACATGCTCCACCTCAGTAAATCTAAATCCCTTAGAGCCAGACGCTCAACGGACTTGAACCTCAGCACAGAAATAAATAGGACTTGCTGGAGGGACAGATTCATAACCCAGAGGCTCCCTTCACTCTGGAATAGAATTCCAATTCATGTTAGGCAGAGCACCTCATTGAATCTCTTCAAGAAGAATCTTGATGAGTGGATGGGGGATCGTAGGTTTGTTCCGGGGATTACTTCCATGTCACTATTAGACAGAGGCACAGTAAACTAAACCGTAAAAAGGGCACATTATACTCAAATCAAGGGGTGGTGTAAGCCAAACAAAATCGGGCTAGGCTTATAATTGCCCCCAGGGTAGATAGCCTAGTATGAACCTATGAACCTATGAACATAAAACTAGCTGTTTTGTGTGATTGACAATGTCTGTATAGTACATTAGTTAGCTTATTGTGTCTAATTTCACTAAGAAGTTCAGAAATATGGCATCTCAGCTGTCTAGAGGTTTGCCCCACATAAAAAGCAGAGCAGTGACAGATTGCCAAATACACTAACCAGTCAGAACTACAATTGCCAAAAAAGTGAATATCAAATAGTTGGCCAGTATTCTTACTGCTAAAAATGGTAGTTTTTAACATATGTGTACAAAAGTTACAATGTCCACAGGGGTATGAGCCCACAAGCTTGTCCCCCATAATAATGAGTTGGTTGGAATATGAATGGTTCTGAAGGGTCCTTTTATAGTGGGCAAAATAATAATTCAAAGTTTTGCCCCTCCTAAAGGAGAACAGGCATCTAGCCGACAAAAGGGGACTCAATTCTTCATTAGCTTTAAGGATATTCCAATGTTTGTTGAGTATAACAACTTACTATATGCATCCAGTCTTCACCCCAGGCATACAATCAATAACATTACAAAATGCCAGTTTTTAAGAATGAGAAGAATATGCTCTACAGACAGTGATTTTTTGGAGGCCAAGCAGGATCTTACGGACAGATTCCTAATGAGGGGTTATAGGGCACCGGATGTACATCGAGCCAGTGAATGGGCTACTAATTGTAATAGATTGGATCTACTTGAGTACAAGAATAAGAACAAAGTGGGCGAATCACAGACCATGAGGCTGGTTCCCATATTTGGTAATAACATTAATTTGTTGCAAAATACAGTCAATAAACATTGGAATATCAGCATATGGGCGGCACAGTGGTGCAGCAGTTAACATTGTCACCTCACAGCAAGAGAATCTCTGGTTCGATTCTCGGCTGGGGTGCCTTCTGTGTGGAGTTTGCATGTTCTCCCTGTGCTTGCGTGGGTTTCCTCCAGGTACTCTGGTTTCCTCCCACATTCTAAAGACATGCATCTGGAGCATTTCTCCCCGGGCCTCTGCTGAAAACAGGCTCTGTGGAACCTAGTCGGACATTCCTGGTCAACAAATGTTAAATAAATAAATAACCAATGTACTATTATGGGGGACAAGCTTGTGGGCTCTCACCCCTGTGGACATTGTAGATTTTGTAGATATATATTCAAAACTACAGTTTTTAGCAGTAAGAACACTGGTCAACTATCTGATATTCACTTTTTTGGCAATTGTAGTTCTGACTGGTTAGTGTATTTGGCAATGTGTCAGTGCTCTGCTTTTTATGTGGGGCAAACCTCTAGACAGCTGAGATGTCGTATTTCTGAACATCTTAGTGACATTACACACAATAAGCTAACTAATGCACTATACAGACATTGTCAATCACACAAAACAGCTAGTTTTATGTTTGTTATTATTGATCGGGTCAAGGGTAATAGACTATCTAAACAAGGTTGGCATTCCATACTAACTAGTAAGGAAAGGAAATGGATTATTAAATTAGGAGCTTTATTCTATCCAGGGCTCAATGACAGGTTATGAAGAAATTTGTTCATAAATGATTTAGTGAAGATATCCAGTTTATTTGACTATATTTATGTCTATAATTGGTGTATACATGAGAGATATCTACCACTGAAGAAGGCTTTTTTCCAAAACCGGTCTGTGTATGTGGACTTGGAAGATGGAATAAATATTTTTTCAGTATGAAGTTCCTTGGTGCTGGCTTTATTTTTTGTTTTACTTTTTGAAGTTGTGCGGTTGCCTTGCACCAGTCATACTTGCCAGCTACATTTTGTGGGTATAATTCATACCACACCTTTCAGCCACCTAACCTGGACCGAAACACTAAAGGTGGAGGTGTATCCATATTCATTAAGGATATCCACACCTCCAGGATAGTTACTCAGCATAATGCATCCAAGATTATACAAGTGCAAATAATTCTCTGCAAGACCGCAATCCAAATTGTAACTTGCTACAGATCCCCCACCATGTCCCAGGATTCCCACTCCTCGTTTCTTGATACACTGGAAAATATTAGGGTACAACCCAACACCCTAATAATGGGCGATTTCAACTACCCCACCATTAACTGGGAAAACTACTCGTGTACCAATTCTTTTGCTCAACATTTTCTGGAATTCATAAATTCCAACGCCTTGGATCAACCTATTCACACCCCCACCAGGGGCAGCAATATCCTAGACCTGGTCATTACCAACATGGGCGACTGGTGTTCCACACCAGAGTTCAATTCCTTGTTGGTCAGATCTGACCACAAGCTAATCACCCTAGACATCCACAACCCACCCCCACCCCCCACTAGGGAAACCAGCGTAAAAAATTTCTACAAAGCAAACTTCACGCTTCTTAAGACAGAAGTGGCAAACTTCATGACACCCATGCAGACAGACAATAGAAGTACGACTGCTGAATCCTACACAAATGCACTTTATAAGCACTTACACGAGTGCATGGATCGTGCTATCCCTAACAGAACCAAGATGCTGTCCTCCAAAAAAATAGAAGCCAATCTGGTTGCCCCCTGCCATAAACAAACTCTACAACAGGAGAAAGAAATTATTGCAAAAAAGTAAAATCCCGTGACTGGAAGAACTCCCTGGTCAGCCTCAGTAAGAAGTTGAGATCCCTCATAAAATCCTTCAAAGCTAGTTATGAAAACAAAATCACGACTGATTCTAAAGACAACCACAAAGCAATCTATCACTATGTCAAGAATCTCAATAGCAACACTCAGATCTGCTCTGAGTTACAGCACAATGGCACTAAATATACAGAACCAATTGATATTGCCAACATCCTGGCAGATAGGTTCAGTACTAACTTTACCCCCCCTCATCCCCTAAAGGGCCCATCTCTACACTGGAAGAATGCAAAGTTCTTGTAATCACGGCTGCACAGGTAAAAACCACACTCTCCAAAGTCAAGAACACAGCATCCATGGGACATGACAACATCCCAGGCTGCATTCTATATGAACTATAGAATGAACTGGCAGCCCACCTAAGCACCATGTTCAATCATAGCCTCACCTCAGGCTTTGCGCCCCCTGAATGGTGCACAGGGATGGTTATTCCACTCCACAAAGGGGGAGCCACCACGGACCCCGGGCCCCATTAGCTTAAAGAGCCTGGTCTGCAAGGCCATGAAATGTATCATCATGTAAGTTATAAACAAAGACATTGGTGATCTCCAAACTCTGGACCCCACTAAGTTCAGGTTTGTAAAAGGCAGATCATGTCTCCTAAACCTGATTGACTTCTTTGAAGCAGTCACTAAAGCCATAGATGAGGGTAATGTGCTTCACACAGCCTATCTAGATCTCACCAAGGCTTTTGACACCCTTCCCCACTCTGGAATTATAGATAAACTCACTAAACTAGGTATAAATCCCTATGTCACAAGATGGGTTGCCAACTAGCTCACTTGACAGAACCCACACTGTGAAAGTAGCAGACACCAAATCCGACTTCAGACCAGTGACAAGTGGAGTACCACAGGGTTCAGTCCTGGGTCCTCTCCTGTTTGGTATCTACTTTTCTGAAGTACAGGCTAACACAGCAGGTCTTTGGCTAATGAAGTTCACAGATGACTGCAAACTAGGAGCCATAATTGAAACTCCAAATGATGTGGACATCCTACAAAAGGGCCTCACTGAGACAGATGCCTGGTGTCAAAGCCATGGCCTCAAGCTCAATGCTAAAAACTGCATTGTCATCCCCTTTGGTAAAAACTCTGTACCCATGAGCTACCACATAGGTGGTAGTCTACTTAACACTGAAAGTGTGATAAGAGACCTTGGGACACAGGTGGACAGTAGTCTCTCCTTCGATAATCACATCGCCATAGTAGTCAGGAAATCCTTCTATGTGGCACACCTCATCACAAAAGGTTTCTCATCCAGGAAAAAAAGAGGTCATTGTTCCTCTCTACTCACCACTCATTAGACATATTATAGAGTACAATGCTCCTTTTGGTATGTACCTCACAAGACATCTACAAGAACTGCAAAGGCCGCAGAAATACCTCACAAAGAGGATTACTGGCCTCAAACAGATGCCCTACGCAGGCCGTCTCAAAAAAACTCCAGCTTTACTCCATCGCATATCGCCTACTCAGAGGCGATCTCTGTCTAACATACAAAGCTATGTCAAACCCAGAGCTGTTGGACATGCTCCACTTAAAGAAATCCCAATCCCTCCAAGCTACACGCCCTAGGGACCTAAACCTTGTCACCACAATAAACAGATTCTGAGGAAGTTTCTGATTGGACAGAAACGAAAGCACTTAAGCTAATGTTTTTCATTTACAAGGACCAGTATTGGTACTGTGGAGTTTTTAACAGGAATTTGTGTTCATGCACAAGGACAAGGATTGGTATTGTGTGTAACTGCTTTTTCACCTACTGCTTTTTTACCTTGGATTAAAATTTTGGTTATTGAGTCCACCTTCAGCGTGCTACTTCTTTTATTAATAAACAGAACATGCTGGAGGGATAGATTCCTGTCCCAGAGACTTCCCATACTCTGGAACAAGCTACCCATCTATATCAAACAGAGCTCTTCATTAATACTTTTCAAGAAAAATCTTGATGAGTGGATGGGAAATAGGAAATTCTCCCCGGGGATCACCTCTGTGGCTCTGCTTGACAGGGGCACAGGAAAATAATTTTCTTGGGTGGCGAAAGCCAGGGTACCTTTTTGGCTAGGCTTGTATAGGCACTAGAGCCGATAGCCTAGTACCTACCTATGAAACTATAATCTCTTTTTTTACCTTGTCCCTGCCTGCCTGCGTGTTTTTGTTGTATGTAACTGCTAATCTAGCCTGTGTTTGGACCTTTTTGCAATTTGACCTTCCCTGGACCCTTTTACTTCATTTGTGTCCTGTTTGCTTCACTTGAGTCCCATTTAATTTTTCAGCTTATCCTGCTTTCATTTTTACATCTCTATGCAAGACCAGTCTTGTTTTATTGCCAATAAAAACTTCACCTTGCCTAAGTCTGTTATCTATCCTGTTTCATGGTTGTTTCTTCCTGAATTTTCCTGAGCCAGTTAAATGTCTTTCTTTATTTTTGTATTTAACTAGCTACTTCTACCACTCATCGTTCCTCCATGTTGCCACTACTTAATTTCTGGGTCCTAGAAGGATTATCATACTACTCTAGACCTTGGAAAAGGTAAGTACTATTGATTACCTACTATGTGTGGTGAGAATAATAGGTTCTGTTACTTACATTCATATGGTCAAGGTAGATAAGTCTGAATAATGGTTAACATTGTAGCCCTTACCCACACTATTTAAGCTAGAGTTTATGTCCATTAGTGCATAGAAATACATGAGCACATAGCAGTTCTTCATTTTACCTTTCCTCTTGCCTAATAACCATTTGTATTGATTCTCTTCAATGTCCCTTCTTATGGTCACTGTTTTCCTTCTTTTTGCCTAAGCACCCAGTCTCTACCCATTTTCTTCCTCTTGCATGGAGTACTGGTCTTCCTCAATATTTTGCTGGTTTGCTTCTCTTATCATTTTTGTCCATTGTTCCTCTATCCTCTGTCTCATTGGCATCTTCTGCTTGAAGACCACAAATGGTTTTATTTTATTTAGATATTTTATTTCAACATTTGTTGACAGAGAAAGTCCGACTAGGACAGAGCCTATTTTCAGCGGAGGCCCAGGCAGAAATGCTCCAGATGCATGTCTTTAGAATGTGGGAAGAAACCGGAGTACCCAGATAAAACTTATGTGAACACAGGGAGAACATGTAAACTCTGCACAGAAGGTACCCCAGCCGAGAATCAAATCAGAGAACCTCTTGCTGTGAGCCAACAACTTTAACTGCTGCACCACTGTGCCACCCAGCATCCTAGTAAGTTGCGTAAGTGCTGTCCAGCTGAAGTTCATCTCCTACATTTTCTTACTGCTCTGTTACTGTTTGATATCTTTTTAATTCAGTCTGCACTATTTCTGGAAACAGAAATGTCTTCACCTCCATGGGAAGAAGACCTTTAATGTTACAGGGTACAGTGTTCTAAATCAGAGATTTAACTGCCTGCAAATCTTAAATAGCAGGTTAAAAAACAGCTCAGCTTCAGCCTCATGATCTATGAAGACCTTTGCCCTCCAATTTGTAAAACTTTCCCCCTTTACCATAGATGACTTAAGAATTGCTCTCTCAGTTGATAGTTTTATATTTTCACAACTATCGGCTAGGGGAATTTGTATTGCACTCTGCCTATTGCAGTCACTCTGTGAGCTCTGTAAATTAGAATTCTTTTTATGTCTATGTCCCAGCCCATTTACTGAAATTATTAATTATAAAGGTTTGGTAGTCCGGGGTCTTTCAGGCACATTATGATCCTCAAGTTTTCCCTTCTTGTTTGGTCCTCCATTTCCTGAATTTTATCTTCCAGTCCTTCTTTTGCCTCTTGCAGGTCTGTTAACCTTTGCAGGGTCAGTTTCTTTTTACAGTTTCCAATGTTGATATGCAATCCGAGTACCCTAATACTGCTGTTTCTATTTCTTCTAGTCTTTCATCTGTTTTTTTTTATTCAGTCTAATACCATACTTCCTCGGTGTAAAGTGTAGCCATCATTAGCCCCAGTCCTGCAACCTGAACTCCAGACTCTGTGGGCTCCACTGTTGCAGCATTTCTGATGCAATTTTCACTGGGTTTTGCTTTATCTAAAGTCTTATTTTGCATTTTCTTTTGTCTTTCATCTGAACATTGACATTATAGAATACAAGCTGTAAGCCTTTTGGTGCTGAAGCCCTTACTTCTCTCATCAAAGTGTTGATTGTTGATTGTTGATTTGACTGGCGGAGAGCACTTTCCATGCAACCCATTCAGTGCCACAACCAGAACTCCCAATATCACATTAACCTTGTTAATCAAAGAAAGAGCTCTTACTATATGCAGTCAAAGTAGAGAAAACGTTGAGAAAAATGCAAACATAATGGGAGCACAGAGGCGGTAAAAGAGCTTACAGACCAGTATGAATATGCTTCAATAGTTAACTAAATGGTAAGGTGAGGATAGCATGGATTTTAAAATGTGTGAACAAAGCAGTTTTGTGTTACCTATTACACAGGAGCCATACCTCTCAACTGTCCAGATTTTTGCAGAATGTCCAGATTTTTGCCTCATATTTTTGTTCTGCTTCTCATACAATTGTGGTTTTCTAGCAAATCATGGAGGTTTGAAGGCAGAAAATAAAGACAGACATTTGAGTTTCAGACTTCACACCCTTCAGAAAATTCATGCTAATGCAAAACCTGTTATTCTATCAACTTTCTAAGTTTGTAAGAGCAATATTTGAAAAGTGTCCATATCTTTGACCCTTTGTCCCATCATTTTTTATGGCTTTGTCCAGATTCCTTGATCTAAGAGGTTGAGAGGTATGCATAGGACATACAATCAAATGTGTGTTTGCCATGCCTGATGTTTCAGATGTATTTGGCAAACTTTACTTGAACTTTGTAGTAGAGTGCAAAGACCCTGCTTCACTCCAGCATGTGAATTGTATTTAAGGTAAGTTTCACTTGCAATTATATCTACTTTTAGGAAATTTCAGTGGGAGCTGAACAAGTTTTTGAGAGGAATGAAGGGTACACTTGCTGTAGTTTGTGATGTTTTGGTTTAACACTGAAAAAAGCAGACTATAACTTTTGCTTTAAGCAGTGAGTTAGACTATTTCAGATTCAGGACTAAAACTGAATGTAAACAAGTACTAAGACTGAGGACCACTGTTTTGGGATTTTGATAAGAAAAGATAGAATTAGGCTTGATGTAAGTAAAGTCAAAGCAATAACCACATTGCTAAATCCAGTAAATGTTTCTGAATTATATCTGGTGGTTAGAATGATTAACTATTTGGAAACATTCCAAGTGTAGTATATAAATGGTGACATATTTAGTCATGAAACTATGGAAGGGTGATACCAGATGGATGCACGGTCTTGCTCAAGGAAGGCTTTTCAAAAACTGGAAACCAGGTAGGATAATAAGACCACTGACATATTACAATCTTTGCAAATCTGTGATGAGGACTAGAGATGCCAGTGGCTAAGGCCTAGCAGCTTCACTTCTGCAATGGTAAGAAAACAAGTTGTGGCCTGTTGTGTTCATTTACACTAAGACTGAGCAATGCAGTTCTCAAATAGAGGCTTACCTATCAGAAGTTGGGCATGTGAAACAAATTGCAAATTGCCTACAAGATGTGAACAGCATTTTTTGTACAAACACATCATAAATCACTTGTACTGCCCTGATCAATATGTTGGATGTGGTCAAAGCTACACCGAGGTGTCAAGAGATTCCTAATCATCTCAAGAGATTTAACGTCAAAGCAGGTCATTCAGGATAGCTTGCAGTAGTTAATTTGATTTTGTTTTGAAAGAAACCTTAATGTCTGAATAAAACATAATTTTGAGACATCCATGCAAATGGTACTGACAAGCGGGACAATGACAGAAGGCAGGCTGAATACATTTAGAAATTTCATAAGAAAAGACAAATCTGTCAATGGCTATCAGGTACTTAAGAGAAAGATGGCTAAGACATAGTGAACAAGTAGCCTTCTTACTGTATGGATGCTACCAGGCAAGGACATATTTCTCAGAAGATAATGGATAGTTTTTGTCCTTTGTTTGCAGAGGTAGGCAGGTTATTTACAATGTATATGAGCAACATTTCACAAAAGTTAAACAAAGGTCACTTAGGTCAGGCTGAATGTTACAACATAGCTCAGACAGTGTAGAGGCCAGGACATGAGAAGGAGTTGACTACATTCAGAATTTACATTAAGTGGAAGCTACCACAAGCAGGAGAACATAGAATGACCATACATTTACCACAAGGCTCATTAGAGAAAACTGCTGCTGTCTTGTGTTAATTTGAGGGGAAAGAATACTTAGTCACAACCAGTTATTATCCAAGAGACATAGAAATTGCTTAATTGTGAAGTACTATGAGTCAATAAGTCAAAGACTCTTTCAACAATATGCTTGCTCAACTTAAAAACCTAAAAGAATATGGTTAACAATGGTAAACAGTTCACATGCAGAGAACTGCAGTTTGGAAAGAAGTACATTTACAGTATGCGACTCCTTTCAAACAGACAAAAGCATTATGAAGCAATCAAACCTATAGATAGTCTCAGTGGGTTACAAAGTAGCTCCCGTGTTGCTCTGGGAGACTAACTTAAGACTGGAATAGATCATTGGTACAAATAAGCTACATAACAAAATGCAACCCCAACATTTTGTCTATAACAGTGTGAAACAGATGGCACAGATATATATTATTTATTTTACAGTTAGAAATGCTATATGAAGTTTATCAGAACTATATGCAGGACAAAATCTCAGAGATGGAGAGAAGGGTTGGAAGATTCCAGTTGCTGTAGATGTAAAGATCCCAAAGCCGACTTCATATGTTGTACAGACTGATTGCAATGTGACCATGCAAAAGACGTGTATATATCTATAGATGAGTTATTCAACCCTAGAATACTGACTGATGATATATCATCATAGAATGACTGAGCCTCCATATCAGATGGGATGTATAACTTCTGTTTTAATCTCACACTGGTGATACTTTACCTTGAGCAGACATCATGGGCAGGCAAATCTACTAAGATTCAGGAGATGAAGAGCAGTTTAACCCAGATCCCTAGAGTTAGCTATGTAAAATGTTACTGTTTACATTTCACAAAGGTGTACAGTGTAGAGCTACTAAAATCTACAATGAAACAGGAGATGGAGAGCCATTTAACCCAGAGCCCTAGAGTTAGCTGTGTAAAATGTTACTGTTTACATTTCACAAAGGTGTACAGTGTAGAGCTACTAAAATCTACTATGAAACAGGAGATCGAGAGCAGTTTAACCCAGAGCCCTAGAGTTAGCTATGTAAAATGTTACTGTTTACATTTCACAAAGGTGTACAGTGTAGAGCTACTAAAATCTACTATGAAACAGGAGATGGAGAGCCATTTAACCCAGAGCCCTAGAGTTAGCTGTGTAAAATGTTACTGTTTACATTTCACAAAGGTGTACAGTGTAGAGCTACTAAAATCTACTATGAAACAGGAGATCGAGAGCAGTTTAACCCAGAGCCCTAGAGTTAGCTATGTAAAATGTTACTGTTTACATTTCACAAAGGTGTACAGTGTAGAGCTACTAAAATCTACTATGAAACAGGAGATGGAGAGAAGTTTAACCCAGAGCCCTAGTGTTAGCTATGTAAAATGTTACTGTTTACATTTCACAAAGGTGTACAGTGTAGAGCTACTAAAATCTACTATGAAACAGGAGATGGAGAGCAGTTTAACCCAGCGCCCTAGAGTTAGCTGTGTAAAATGTTACTATTTACATTTCACAAAGGTGTACAGTGTAGAGCTACTAAAATCTACTATGAAACAGGAGATGGAGAGCAGTTTATCCCAGAGCCCTAGAGTTAGCTATGTAAAATGTTACTGTTTACATTTCACAAAGGTGTACAGTGTAGAGCTACTAAAATCTACAATGAAACAGGAGATGGAGAGCAGTTTAACCCAGAGCCCTAGAGTTAGCTATGTAAAATGTTACTGTTTACATTTCACAAAGGTGTACAGTGTAGAGCTACTAAAATCTACTATGAAACAGGAGATGGAGAGCAGTTTAACCCAGATCCCTAGAGTTAGCTATGTAAAATGTTACTGTTTACATTTCACAAAGGTGTACAGTGTAGAGCTACTAAAATCTACTATGAAACAGGAGATGGAGAGCAGTTTAACCCAGAGCCCTAGAGTTAGCTGTGTAAAATGTTACTGTTTACATTTCACAAAGGTGTACAGTGTAGAGCTACTAAAATCTACTATGAAACAGGAGATCGAGAGCAGTTTAACCCAGAGCCCTAGAGTTAGCTATGTAAAATGTTACTGTTTACATTTCACAAAGGTGTACAGTGTAGAGCTACTAAAATCTACTATGAAACAGGAGATGGAGAGCAGTTTAACCCAGAGCCCTAGAGTTAGCTGTGTAAAATGTTACTGTTTACATTTCACAAAGGTGTACAGTGTAGAGCTACTAAAATCTACTATGAAACAGGAGATGAAGAGCAGTTTAACCCAGAGCCCTAGAGTTAGCTGTGTAAAATTTTACTGTTTACATTTCACAAAGGTGTACAGTGTAGAGCTACTAAAATCTACTATGAAACAGGAGATGGAGAGCAGTTTAACCCAGAGCCCTAGAGTTAGCTGTGTAAAATGTTACTGTTTACATTTCACAAAGGTGTACAGTGTAGAGCTACTAAAATCTACTATGAAACAGGAGATGGAGAGCAGTTTAATCCAGGATCCTAGAATCATCTATGTATAGTATTGCTGTTTACATTTCACACAGGTGTATGGTGCAGATGACACCATGTAATAATGCATAGAAATGATGGCATACTCTAAGATGCATTCTCCTTTCCTTGTAAAATCATGCTGAGGGTGAAAATGATGCAGGAAGAAAGCTAAACTACGAGGGGTGATGAGCCTGGGATAAAGATGAGGGGACAAGATCATGTTACTTATAACTATGTTCATCTCAAACGCTGTGCAGATGCACATGCTACTCTACTGTACAAGCGTAATAAGCTGTCAGTGAGTAATATGTGTTTTAATGAAGAATTATCTGGGCTCTGTCATTCATTGCGAAAGGGCAAAAGGAAGTTTTCATATACCTTTAATGGGAGGAGCAGTTAGACATGGGAAATTGGAAAGGGAGAAGTAATAAAAAATGAAGAACATTCAGAGAGGGTATCAACAATGGGCACTAATATCACTATGGAGGGTGAGAGTGAATATTTGGGAACCTGAAGAGAGACAGGCTGTATTAAAGGAATGTGAAGGCATTTTATGAGATACGATACAGAGTTTATGAGGTAAGACAAGCTGTCTCCCTACATACTATAAGAGCTAACAGCAGTGCTTGGGAAACTAGTGGCTAAAATGTATTGCTTGTTGACTGGGACTTTGTAATGCACAGTGCAAATACATTTTCTAAAGACAACGAAATGAAGCCTGGCACTATGACCCACCTTTTAACTTATATTGCTTTCTATTAGTGCTCATCACCTTCTCTACTGTTTAGGTTCACAACAAGCTCTCCTTATTGTGGGTCTTCTATGTTACCTTACTACTATGTGACTGAACTTGCATCTTCATTACATTACTCTAAGATATTATACAACTATAAGCTATGGTCAAATGGTTATTTTGCTATTACTTTCTTTACTGCATCCTGAATCCCAGGTCAGGTCATGGCTGAAAAGGGTCTTTGGACCTGGACACTTACCTGGTTGTCAAACTGCAGTACATAAATAAATAAATAAATAAATAAATAAATAAATAAATAGAAAGCTCCCCGGCAGTAGAATAAAAGTAAAGGATACATATTACGGCAACAAATGGTAATAGTTATAATTATAAATTTGACTTGCATTTGCTAGTAGCAATGTGATGTATGAAAACCAACGCAGACACATTTTGTAATTGCTATATCCAGTGTATGTTATGCAAAGAAAAGATAAAGAGGACTGTGACAGAAAAGTAAGAGGAAAGAACAGGCAGGCTGGGAGAGTAGGACCCGGGAATCACAAGGACTTTGACAATTGAAAGGACATTCGTGATAAGAGTGAAGAGATGACAAGTGGGAGATGATAACAGAGGAGACAGAGTAATGAATTAGAGGATGTTGAGGAAAAAGAGAGACAGAGACAGTGGTGGGAAGAGCTGATAGAAAATGAAATGAAAGTTCAATAGACAACATGTGTGTGAGCTTACTTGCATGTGGTGTACGTACATATGTCTGTGTGTGTGTGTGTGTGTGTGTGTGTGTGTGTGTGTGTGTGTGTGTGTGTGTGTGTGTGTCTGTGTGTGTGTGTGTGTGTGTGTGTGTGTGTGTGTGTGTGTGTGTGTGTGTGTGTCTGTGTGTGTGTGTGTGTGTGTGTGTGTGTTTGTTTGTGTGTGTGTGTGTGTGTGTGTGTGTATGTGTGTGTGTGTGTGTGTGTGTGTGTGTGTGTGTGTGTGTGTGTGTGTGTGTGTGTGTGTGCGTGTGTGTGTGTGTGTGTGTGTGTGTGTATGTCTAGTGTGTAGATGTATAGACATCAAGAGGTCAGGTAGCCATGCATCTACAATACTTGCTAGAACAAAGTAAGAAGTGATGACCATTTTGAAACTTTTTTGATGTCACTTTTTTTGTCTGTTAAGATGTTTTTAACAGTTTTGCACTATTAATAGGAATGGATGAGTTTTCCTGTTTATTTACAGATGGACTGGTTTGTAAAAAGGAGGTAGCAGTTGAGTAGAACAGTTTAGAGGGGCTATATCAAGTAATTTTATTAGATAATGATGGACATATGTATATATATATATATATATTTACGAACCCTTTCTGGTCCAGTGCTTTTCATTTGACTAATCACTAAGATTCCATTCATTTATTCCCTAACCAAACAAGAAATGATTATGGAGTGGCCATCACTCAAATAACAATCAAAGGATTTCTGTTATGCTCACCCTACCATTGTTCTGCGCTTGCCTGCAAGATCCCAGTGGGTGGGCATTTAATGGATGAATGTAAGAACTTCTCACCCACTTCTGTAACTACCATAATCCCACCCCCTTAAAGGCAGATACTTTTGCCAACCTCAGTCTCCATTGGCATTCTAGGTTTGGTGCATTCTCCCTGTCTGGCCATCGACTCCATTGCCTGGGTTGCTAATCAAAACTGAATTGTTGGTTATAGTTAGCAATCCACCTATCTAAATGATGAGGATGGCTAGTTACTATAATATAACAGTCTCTGAGACACTGTCAGGATCTAAGTGATCTTCAGAGTGCATTAGTAGAGTCCAGCATACCTCTCAGCCTCTTAGTGCAAGAAATCTGGACAATGCTTAAAATAATGAGGGAACAGAGGTCCAAATGTAGGGACAGATTTTAAATATGTTCATAGAAACTTAAAAAGGTTGCTAGAATAATGGAATTTGTGTTAGCATGCATTTTCCGAAGGCAATGAAATCTGAAACTCAGATGCATATCATTATTTAAGGATTTCACTTCTCAGTGATTTGCCAGAAAACCACAAATTTTATGAGGAACAGATAAAAAAAAATGAGGCAAAAACCTGAACAGTCTATGAAAATCTTTACAGTTGATAGGTATGGAGTCCAGACATGTAACCTGCTTAAGGCTGCAGTATAGTGAGAGTGGTAAGACAGACAGAATGGTGGCAATGGGATGGTGTACAGAATAGTAGTAGTGGGATGGTGTACAGAATGGTAGTAGTGGGATGGTGTACAGAATACTACCAGTGTCATGGTGTACAGAATGATAGTAGTGGGATGGTGTACAGAATGGTAGTAGTGGGATGGTGTACAGAATGCTACCAGTGGGATGGTGTACAGAATGCTACCAGTGGGATGGTGTACAGAATGCTGCCAATGGGATGGTGTACAGAATGCTACCAGTGGGATGGTGTACAGAATGGTGGCAGTGTGAGATGATGAACAATGGGATTGTACACAGAATGGTGGCAGTGGGATGGTGTACAAAATGGCGGCAGTGGGATGGTATGTAGAATTGTAGCAGCAGAAAAGTATGCAGCAGCTAACCTTATGATCCTAACATATGCCAGCTCAAATTTATGTGTGGTGGTTCTGAGAAGGTTTGTTAGTACATGAGAAGTAACAGGCCGTACAGCAGAAAAGCACAGCCTGTCGTTTAGAAAATGGAGTGACGCTAAAGACCTGAAAAGTAGCAAGAGTGCTTCCCTGCAAAAAGGGAGTATAAGTAGATAAATAATTACAGGCACATAACTTTTACTTCCATCCATAGAAAGCCTTACGCATAGGCCAATCATGCCAAAGCCTAGGACGCCATGCTTGTAGGGGTAATCTTTTTATATTTATTCATTTATTTTTAGAGCAATGAAATATGGTCTTTTAAATAAATAAAGGTGCCCCATGTTAAAACAAAACACACACTCACCATGGCTCACTTGACCAGTCAAGTCACATCGGGTTAGAACTGATAGTTATGAGGTCACAGAGAAGAGACCTTACAGCATTCAAATGTAGGCTCACAGCTGCAGAAATCTGCATACCTCTCAACTTCTTTGCTCAGGAGTTTTGGATTTTTTGCATTAAGATGCATTTTTTGAACAATAAGAGGTATGAATCTTTAATGTCTGACTATAATGACTGATTATCTTCAGTACTTTACCAATAAAATCTGTAATTTTGCAAGGGACAGGTAAATAATATCATTCAAAATCAGTGACATTCGGCAGACGAAAGGAGTGTTGTAATGCGAGAACAGAGGCATGCCATAAATTAAGTATTACCATTACTATTATTTTTTTGCAAAGATGCTGGCAATGACTGACCATATATTTTTGGCAATATGTTGTATTTGCTTCCTGAAGATTTAAGACAAAACCAAAAATACTGAGGTGCAAGGAGGGGGAAATAAAGTCCAAAATCAGGGGCACATTTTAAATAATACTGTGATTTAGAAACATTAACAGAAAGATAGGTTTTGTGTATCAGCGTGCATTTTATTAACAGTAAGAAGTATGAAGCTCTAGTTTCTGTCTGGCATTATTGACTTGGTAATTACCAGAAAATCATAAAGTTTACCACAGCTGTGGTACAAATCTCAGCAAAATGCAGAAGAGAATTGAGAGGTATTTTGGGTGGCTTTTGTAAGACCAGGACAGACTAGGATCTGTTTTTTTAAGCATACAGTAAAACCCTATTTGAGGTAAGCATATGCAAAGTAGCTTTGATTGCTGCTGCTGCCTGTTGTGGAAAATGACTCTGATGTTGTTTGCTCATTATTCTCTGTTTGTGATTTGTGTGGAGTAACTTGGAATACTTTAATGTGTGGCAACTTGTTTGTATTAAGCATAGGCGAAATATATTACATGGCCATTAGACACCATGGCTATAACTGCTGGGTGTGTGAGGGGGTGGCTAGGGTTGGTTGGATGAAACTAACTGACCCTCATGTCATTTGTTAAGTTTAAGCAGTCACTATTTGGCTTTGCAGGACTAGTGTGTGCATTTGGGAGATGTAAGATGGACTACTTAAATGAAAATCAGATATCCACAAACAAAGTAGATATAGATGCTGGAGCTTTCTATGGAAGAAAACAACTACCTGTTTGCTGCTGGGTCTGGAACGCGGAGGCACTGGGCAGTGAGGAGGATGCCATGGAACCCATTATATAGGGCATCAGTTTAACTAAGGCTGGTTTTCCTTCCATCCCAAGGAAAGCTATGAAAAAATCAGTAGGACTGGCTGACAGATTAATTTAATGCTGACTATATTGCAAGTCCAGCTATGTGGCCTCACTCAGCAAAGTTCTTGCATATCTAACTTGATTCATATGACTGTATAAAATACTATAGACTGTAGTATACATAAATTTCAGCAAAACCTTTGACACTAACTTACAGGAGATTGTTGGAGAAATTAAAATGTATGGGATCAAGATTTCCAAATGGTGAGAGAAATAAAGAACTGACTGCACTTCAGAAATGGAGAATGGTAGCTGGGAAAACCAGCATGGAGAAATTGTAGTAAGTACTGGGGTGCCACAGGGTTCAATACCACAGCAGGTCCTGTTCATAATGTTTGCACCAGATATCACTCTGGAGATGGACAACAGTATTAGCCTGCCTGCTGATCACATATAGGTGCAGTGGTCACCGGTGGTGGGGCCATTCTTCACCAAGACCTGACTTAACTCATAAAGATCACGGAAGAGTGAAAGCTGGGATTCAGAGATGCAAATTGCAATTCTCTGCACACACCACAAGTGAAGGAACAGTGCTAATAGTCGGAAGGGATATGCAGCTAAGGGGTGGTCAAATTGAAATAAGCTGAAGTCCTCCTCTCACAGTACACGGCAGTGTAAAACTACACCTTCTTTATTGTGTACCTTTTTATTGGCCATACAGGGAAAACAGGGTCTGTGAAGTAGAAAATGTGCAGCAGGGAATTGCAAAATAGAGAGAAAATACAAGGATTAGAGTGCTAGGAAAAAAAGACTTGACTAGGGTGCAGGGAAACAAAGAAATGTGTGAGTACATGGTTGAGACACAGTCAAGTACATTGTGGAAGGGGTTACAAGAATAGAATGCGGATACATAATCAAAGGAAATAACTGAGGGGTGGTGAGTTAAGAGTGTGTAAGAATGTGTTATTTCACACATAGGGTAATGAGATCCTGGACTGTCTTGCTATACAAAATAGTACAGCATAAGTCAAGAGAAGGGTCCAAGGATGCTTGTCTACCTATAAAAAACATGTGACAGGGACAAGGGAGAGACAATTGCAGAATAACTAGCTGCAGCATGTGGGTGGGCCTGGGAGGTCATCATTTTCAAATGTTGGTTTTATTGAAAACTGAGCATTATAAGTAGTGGCAAACATTGTATTTGTCTAATTCTTTCAATAACTTTGTTGACCATGTAGATGCACTATTCAGCATAATAACTCTTGTTCTGGTGCCTGACCCATTCATACCTCTCAACTATACAGATTTTAGCAGAATGTCCAGATTTTTGTGTCATATTTTGGTCCATTTTTCATAAAATTGTGTTTTTTGTCTGGCAAACTATTGGCAACTCATTAAAGAATGAAGTTAGAAAACAATGACAGGTGTTTGAGTTTCAGACTTCATACCATTCAGAAAATTCATGCTAATGCAAAACCTGTTGTTCTATCAACTTTCTAAGTTTGTAAGGGCAATATTTAAAACTGTCCCTATTTTGGGGCCTTTGTCCCACATTTATTTATGGCTTTGTCCAGATTTGCTACTTTAAGAGGTTGAGAGGTTTGTCCATGAGTCTGCAAACACACCAGAAGTTTGTGAAAGCAATGGCTAAAAAAAAGTGCATCAGCTTAGAAGTATAATTACAGTAGCTGTTGATTTCATATTTGGACAAAATATTTGGCAAGGACACCACTCATTCTCAAAGATTTCATGTAATAAGTAGGAAACAACATTCAGATTGAGCTCAGAAAATTCATTTCAGCAATGATAAAATAATTACACAGTCCATACCAAAACTAAAACAAACTCTGTAATGTTTGTGAAAGTGTATATAGGCAAGTATGCAGATTAGATTATTATAAAACAGCTATAAAATATCCGAGCATAAATATTCTGTTTTCTTACAGATGTGGAGACTAGTTCAAATGTGGGTGATCTAGATAATAAAAACTAATAGCAGAACATTCGGCATAATAAAAATGAGTACTGAACAATGGTACCCTTGACTGCCTGTTTATGGAACCAAAGGGGATATTGTGGAAGTACCAGCAAAGGTCAGAGGATTTACTCATAACAGTGCTTGTATAGTGAGTCACATAAACCATACTATGAGGTATCATAAATCATGTTTACACTTTTGTGTTGGCAACGTTTAAAAGTCTGTCTGATCATGTGGTTTACGGGATACTTGATGGAGAGACAGAGAAAGTAGATAATGACAGTTGTTTGTGGGCCTTTACTGGGACAGGCTGATAATTAAGTCTGGCTTCCACTGAAGCTTTAATCTGAATGTTTAAAAGGAACAGCATTATATCCCTGCTTATTAGTGCTGTGCCCTGTTCAGTTGTCATGATTTGGTTTTACATTGAGTTCATTTACAAATTAAATACAACAAATAACAAGAGGTTGTGCAGTATAAACGAGCAACTAAACATTGTAAAGGTAAAAAAAAAAAACAGAAAAACTAGTGGTCTTAAAACTTCGTTGATGAGCTCAATCACAATAATTTCTAAAAATCATGAAACCCAGGTAGTGTTCCAAAGCAACCATCCTTTATTTGTCACCGACAAACTATCCTCAGTAACAAAAAATCAGAAATATTTCAACAACATTAAACATATCAGCTTTTAGATACTTAGAAGTACATGTGGAAAATATACGTATTGTTTAATTTCAAACTAGCCTATTCATGGCAAATGATATAAACAAGGCTATAAAAGTACACTACTACTGATTAGATTAAACCTAAATCCCAGTTAAAGAAAACACTACCTATCTGTTTTGCAACCCACATTCCAAGATCAGGTTTTAAAAAAAGTATAACATATACATACAAAAATATACATAAAAAGACTTTTAACTAAAATCGCTTTTGGTGAATTAATGCAATAAAACCTTCATCAGGTCTATGACAAGAACTAAAATCAATAAAAAATACATAGCTATCTAACCATAAATATAATCACACTAAAACACTATAAATAGAAAAATACATGTCTAAAAAATATCTAGTAAATCTCCATCTATGTGTATTAGTGTGCATAAAAAATAAGTTAACAGCTCAGAAAAAATGTCAGTGTTTTGCAAAAAAAAAATGTCATGACAGTTTTCATGTTTACATCTCCAAAAACATTTTTATACAATGAAAACTAGTAGAAAAAACACACAAAAACACAGAAAACCGTGAAGGAAGTAAACTAGTAATGTATAAAAGTATACAGGTGTATGCATGAACATCCACCAGTATGGTAAATGGGGGAATTATACCAATACTACATAGTAATAGCGGCATGAAAAAATGTGTGTTTTGAATTTACCATTTAAATGTCTGGTATAATGCAATAAATCTAATCAAGAACTGAGGTTAAAGTAATTAAACATATGTATATATTTATACACAGTCTGCACATCATTTTTATTATTATTTAGTATATTTTAGTACATAAAAATATTCCTCAAAAAATTCTCTATTAAACCTTTATAGATTGTGTGACAGCTTTCATAAATTCACCACTCTTAATAGAGCAATAGTAGTTATGCCCTAGTTTTCTGAATGCATTTAATTGCAACTGCTAGCATAATTCTTTTTTCTCCAACACACCACTGATGTCACCTTCAAGCTCACCCATCCCCACACAGTCCAGAATGATAAATTTAAAACCAGAATGTCTGGGGTGTTCTAATAAGTGTTTCTATAAGGCATTACTTTTGCATTTACTTTTGATGTCAGAAAGATGACCTGAAATCCTCCTTTTCAGTTTATTTTATAGTCTTACCCACATAAAATGCAGGGCAGTCATTACACTTGACCTTATATACAACTTTTTCAGTATTAAAGTTACCACCTGCTGAAGATTTCCCCATTGTTTTAAGGTAGGGGCATTCAAATGAGTCTTCTCCTGGACCAGCTAACCCAGATACTTGAATTCTTGAGTTTGTTCAATCTGAACTCCTCTGAGGTGGACAGTCATTTGTGACCCATCGGATACCATCACTTTGGTCTTGTCTGTGTTTATTCATAAGCCATATGATTGGGCAATGCGGGTGATGTTGTAAACAATATCTGTGGCCTCAGTATCACTGTATTCAAAAATGGAGCTGTCATCAGTGAACATCAGGTCAGTCACAGAATGGGCTTCATCATACTGGACTCCTCTCCTGCCCTCAAATACTCTCCTCATGATGGCAACCACCACTATGTTGAAAGGCATTGGAGAGACTGCATCACCTTGACGGACCCCCAGTATGGATGGTAAGTTCTACAGACAGTATGTTCCGAATGCATACCTGGCTGGATGAACCATTGTACAACATTTGAAGGAGTCTGATGATTTTCTTCGGCATGTGCTCCATCTCCTATGTCTTCCACAGGGCAGGGCAGTGGATACAGTCAAATGCAGACTTGAAATCAATAAAGACGATAACTGTATGTTGTCCACACCAGATTCTTTCCTCCATTAGCTGATGGACCATATTAGGTTACATCCTGGTCAACTCTCACTTCTGATCATCGCTCAAGGATATTCGTGATATGCAAGGACCTGACTGTGGCTCTGATGCCATGGTGCAGCTTCGCTTACAGCATGCAAAGTGCAAGTTAAGACAGGCTGGACTGGAAGCAACTGATGGCTCCTGCCTGCAAACAGGAATTCTAGATCACACTGTCAAACCAGTTTGCAGCATTGGCCCAAATGGAGGAAGTGGATGAGACAGAAAAGCAGATATCAAACTCCATCATGGAATGTGCCAAATCGCTATGCCCACCCATCCACCACTGAACGCAGCCATGGATATCTGATGAGTGCTTTGATCTTGTAACCCCAAGGAAGCAGGCAAGGATAGTCCACCAAGAAAGATATTGGCAGGTCAGTCGAGAAGTTTGCCAGAGGCTAAAAGCAGAAAGGGAAGCATATTGGAGCCAGGTGGCATCCGACCTTGAGGAGGCATCATCCAGACACGTGTACCGCACCCTGTACAGCACTCTCAAATGACTGAATGGGAAGACCAAACCCACCAGCAACAACATCAAAAAAGTGGATAAGACATTCATGCTCTCATCTTGTGAATGCTTGATACATTGGAGGGAATTCTTTCAAGAACTTTACAACCATGACCCACCTCAAGGAACAATGGTCGATCTGCAATTGTTGATCTCCCTGAGGCTCCAGTGACTGATGCAAAGCCAATGGTCAAAGAGGTGGAATCAGCTATCAGAACACTGAGAAATGGCAAGTCACCAGGAGTAGATCAGGTCACTGTGGAAGTAATTAAGGATGGAGCCGATATCCTGCTCCGACTCCACGCACTGCTATGGGTTACAGAACAGATATCATCCACATGGAAGAAGGCCATTATCTTACCCATACACAAGAAGGGGGACAACAGTAAATACAAGAACTATTACAGCATCAGCCTGCTCTCCATCATCAAAGTCTTTATGAAGATTATACAATCCAGGAACTCAGTGAAAAACCAGCAGGAAAGAACAGGTTGGATTCAGATAAAAAAATAATAGTTGGATTAGTTCCTCATGTCATTCTAATGTAGTGCAATATGGAAGGACATGGTCAACAGACCACAATGCTTTAGCAGGGGTGGTCTGCAACTCTCCCCCCTGTAGGATTTTGAATATTTGCTAAAGCATTGTATGCCAACCTGGCAATGTTTCTGACACAGCAAATCAAAATAAAAAAATCTAAAGGTGTTACTACTCAATGCAAGGAGTCTAAACAAGAAACTCCACTCCTACAAGCTCTCCTCACCCTAGAAAATGCTATCATCTGTGCATTCATGGAGATATGGTTTAAAGCTGCAGACAGCACCTCAACAATGCAAGGCTATAATGCCATCCATACATTTAGACCAGCTACTACAAGACAGAGACTAAAGGTGAAGGTGTCTCGATTTATATCAAAAATAAATATATGTCAAGACTGGTCAAGCAGAAAGATGTACTTGAGCTTCTCCACATTCAAATCACCATAGCCTAATCCCATACCACCTCCTTGCAAGCTATAGGTCCTTCTCTATGACCCAGGAAATCCATAACACAAACTTAAGCTTACTGGAGATATTCCCCATCCATTCCAATACCATATTCATGGATGACTTTAATTACCCCACTATTAACTGTGAATCATATAGAACACCAAATGTGCAGGGCTGCAAGCATAGAGACTTCTGGATTTAGTAAGCACAATCTCCTGGGCTAAGAATGTCAATAAACTAACCAGGGGTGCAAACATTCTGGATCTAGTCCTCACTAGTATGAGAGAGCACTGTACACCTCCTAGTGTAATCCCTTCTCTGGTAAAGTCAGATCACAAAACAGACTCCTTCGAAGTAAAAGTAAAACCTGAAACCCCAGTTAACCCTGGAACACTCAGAAACTGCTCTAAAGCTAAAAGGTGATAACCTGGTAAAATTTCAAGCCCCCCCTAAAATATGAGAGCACTGCTTCCCATATGGAACTGTTCACAGAAACCCTATGCAAACACAATAAAAGTTGCATAGAAGCAGTTGGACCCATCAGGAATAAGTACAGAACTATCTCAATAGATAAATACATAAACAAGCCACCTGGTTGTATCACACCACCAATATGCTATATCACAGAAGGAAGAAAATCATAGCAAAAATCATGAGGTGCAGCATCCAGAAGGATAGAACAGCTCTCATCAAACTAAACAGACAACTCAAAGGACAAATAAAGTCTACCGAAGCCAAATGTGAGGCAAATTTGGCCTCTCAGGCCAAGGACAACCACAAGGCACTCTTTAGCTATGTCCATAATTTCAAGGGCAATACATAATTGTGTGCAGAGCTCATTATTAATGGAGCCACCTACACTGAGCCAAAAGATATAGCAAACCTACTGGCAGACAAATTTAGCTCTAATTTCACCCCTCTCCCCCAACATCTCCTCATGAAATTCCAACAAATATAACTCTCCCAACCATCACTGTTGAACAGGTCTTCAATGCTTTTTCTAAAGTCAAGAGCAATGCATCAATGGGTCCCAACAATATCCCAGGATGCCTTTTTTTTCTCAAAATTTATTTTTATTTTTCAAATATATTTGAATGAATTACATAGTATTTATAGATAACATCTTAAATAACTATGTGTACTGTTTACATTAGCCTGACACTATAACAGATCGTAATGTATACAGTTACTTTATAAGTATGTCCAGTCCATTATTAGAGTGTCTGATCAATTATTGTATAGTGTCAATCAATGATAAGACTTTTCCCCAAGGGTTGTTGATTAATGGCTTTGGATAAATTTTTAGTTCTTTAATTTTAATTTCCAATAATGATGTGGTCTTCAGTAGGCTGTAGAAGTCTTCCAAAGTTGGTATTGTGTTTGTATTCCATCTTCTTGTTATACACTTCCTTGAAATTGCAAGTATAGTGCATACTAGATACATGTTTGACCTATTCAAATGAGGACCTTCATTCATGTTTAATAATACAAGAGCTTTAGTTAAATGAAATGATTCATTAAATAAAACTTGTAGAAAGTTATTAATACCATTCCAAAATGGCTTAATTTTAACACAATCAAAGAAAATGTGGTTCCAATCTGCATTGTGCTCACATCTCCAACATATTCCTTTTAATGAAGAACTAATTTTATTGATTCTATCTGGGGTTAAGAATGTTCTATGCAAGCAGCTCCAATTAAAAGCTTTCCAGTATTGTGTAAAGGATGTATATTTTATTGAAAATAAGATATTTGTTTTAATATCTTCAGTTAACTGTATTGAGTGTCCTTTTGTTATATATTTCCAATATAAGGTTTTGGGTGTTGTTTTATAGTTTATCAATATTTTTTAAAATTTTGAAATACTGTTTCCCATGTCAAAGTCATTATATATGATTTCATATATGTATTTTGTAAATTTAGGTATTTCTTTAAATGAAGAATTGTTAATTATTCTATTTAAATCTTGCAAATATGACAGAATACTCTGTAAAGTTAGCCAGTCCTATTGTAGAATTTTGTATGTTGTTTTTATTACTAGCATATCTAAAACTTTTAGTTCTTTAATACATTGGAGCCAACCAGGGCCGGTGTTAGCATTTTGGGGGCCCCCAGCAAATGTCAAGTTGGGGGCCCCCTGGCCACTTTCAGTCTAAGTATCACCCTGTCACTGCCACTACTTCTATCCATCTTTTTAGTTCATGCTGCAGGCTTTTAGGAGTTGTACACACAGACTGACCTGTAGCTACAATGATCTTATTACAACAGGCATACATACCACACTGTGTTGGCCCATCTCACAATGGGACATTTACAGTTACTGACATTTAGGTGTAACAAGGATACATTACAACTCTATGTACAGGACAGAACTAATATGCAATGGAACCCTAGGCAGTGGTTACTGTTTCAGCCCCACCAAAAAAAAAAAACACACACACACCCTCCAGAGTTCCCCTCTGTTTTCCCCATGTTGGGCTTTCCACTTATGCACATTACTTTTTTTCTTCCATTTCTCACATTTTACCCTTTTTCTTCAGCTTTTTCAAGAAGCCATAACTTTATATATGCTCTAAAGTGCTTTTTAAGTTTATTTTTTTTCTTTTCACCCAATGATTGCTTGAACAGAAATGATGATTAAGGAAAAAAATTCAATGTTGCCGTTCAGCTTTAGTTTTCCTTCTTTTTGATATACTTTCTTGACCAAGTCAGCGTAGTAATACCCATTTAGGAAATAACTCCATTAAGCCGCTGCCCCCAGAAGCTAGAGCATTTCCCAATCTTTTAATCCAAAAGTGGCCTAAACAAAAATTGTGAGTAAGAAAAAAGGAATTGCAGTCTTTTTTTTCTTTCAGTGAAGACATAAGTTGTACTCAAGACTTAAAATTCAAAGCTGACAAAAATAGGAGCTCCAAGTAAATTAAAAAGTCAATTGTGAGGATACACAGATCCTGTATGGGAATACTGCCTGCCTCACTAATACTCCCAAAAAGACAGTCACTGCCTATACAACCCTCTGGTGTTAGATTGGGATGAAAGCAGAAGTTCAAATGGCCACAGTCATGTATTTGAAGTGACTGCTGAAATACATATACATAAGCATGCCTACTAACTCCTCGATCCTAACCCCAAAGGCAACCAGCTGTATATGTGTCTGATGTTTGATTGTGAGGAAAGTGAAAATAAATAATGACTGCAATAATGTATTCTACTTTGCTGCTACCGGGCAGTACACTGCCCCCACAGGAGCTAAAGTAACTTTCATTGTATACCTCTGAGGTCTGTTAGACAAGTAAAGGAAATAACTACACAATCCCCAGCACCCACATAACCTACGGTAAATTTCTGTACAGAAACATCTGAGCAGGGATGTTTTGGAATGTTTGTAGTTGAGGACAGAGGCTATTATCAGTTTTATCCTAACAGGGTCATATAATAACTCCATTCAGGCTAAAGAGTGCGATCAGAAAATGAAAGCATTTCTTTCTCCTAATTTTTCCTCAACCAAAAACAGCTTTTTGGGGGTCCCCACAGTCAAGGATAATTAAGGGAGCCCCTGTATCTATTTATACAGTCTAGGGAGTGGAGGCCACCCAATACCTAGGAGATCTAAGTGTCTGAATGCCTATGACATACATTATGCCTTACTTCTGAAAAATAATCACTTGTTAGCTACATTTTTATTGATACCCTGAAGAATAATGTGTGTGTTCCTTTATTATTGGATGTATGCATTTCTAAAAATCAGTGATATTTTACACACACACACACACACACACACACACACACACACACACACACACACACACACACACATCACAGCAATGTTAATTTTCTACTTATTTCAGCAAGTACATTGTACAACACTATTACTGCTACACAAGATCAGTGACTGTTGTTTAGCAGTCATCAAACAGCAACAGTGATAAGTCACTTTTATTTACCTCAGTGAGGAGTAAATTAATACCTATCACTATCCCTGATTTCACAGATATTCCTGATTCTGTCTCATAATTTTACTCTGTCACACTAAATCAAGTAGAGAGTTTTACACTCATTGTCTAAAAAATGCATGTTGATGCAAAATGTGTTATTCTAGTACATTTTTTAAGTGAATTAGAGTAATATATAAAATGTGTTCCTCATTTTGAGACTTTGTTATGCTATTATTTTTATCATTGAACAGAATTCTTCAGTAAAGACGTTGAGAGTTATAGTATCAGTTGTTCTGCCAGTATGTATAAAACCCCTGAAAAAGATACCATCCCTGAAGATTAGAAGCATCAGCTCTTAAACTCCACAGTTTGCAATGAGATCGGTCAGCCTGGGCTGCTGATCTCTGTAGTGCTTACTTTGCTTATGTTCATTACAGCTTTGTCCTAACAGGGTCATATTACAGTCCTGTTCAGGTTAAAGAGTGTAATTGAAAATTAATACATTTTTTTCTCCTCATTTTTCCCCAACCAACAGCAGCTTTTGTGGGGCCCCCACGCAGTCAATGAGGATTAAGGGGCCCCTGCAGCCACAGTTATTAAAGCTGGCTATTTATTAATTTTAGTGAAGAGGATGTCCACCAATAGGACTTAACTAGGCTGGAGCATTATATCACTGGTAAAATATTATATCATTATATCATTGGTAAAATATTTAATGAAATTGTAAAGTTTGTTACCTGACAAAATACTGTTATTATAACTAAAGATCTTTGAATTTTGAAGGAGATAAATACGAGTTATTGTTACTTACCTGGTTTAAATATACAAGCTTGCTGTACTAGCTTTTATTGGTTTGACAGACATGTTACAAAATATCAAGATTACATAAGTTGCAGTGGATGGGGGCCCCCCAGGACCAGGGGGCCCCCAGTGACCGCAGGGTTCGCTGGTGCCTAAAACCGGCTATGGAGCCAACAAACAAATCCTTTCTGTTCTCAAGAATTAAGAATTTCCCTATATATTTTATGTGGAAAGTTCTTTGTGACTATAAATGGTGTTAAAAGATCAAATCAGATTTTTAAATCTATATTTGCATTAATGTTGTTGTTTGTCTTTCAGCTTTTTCCCGGTAAGGGGTCGCCACAGCGAAACTCTGGTCTGCTAATGATTGGCAGTAGATTTTTATGAAACATCGAGGTGCCAGCTTGACATCCAACTTTCAACAAAGGCACGCCCATTTATGCACACATGTCTTTCAAACGCTACCCAATGAGTCAATGTAATAGGTTCATAGGTTCATAGGTTCATACTAGGCTATCTGCCCGAGGGCATTTACAAGCCTAGCCCATCGTTTTGTGGCTTACGCCACCCCTTTAGTATGGGGAACTATACCCATTATTTTGCTGTGCCTCTGTTGAGCAGTGACACTGAGGTAATCCCTGGGGTATATAATAATTAATCATACAAGTTTTAGTGGGTGTAGTTATGTTATATTGCCTACTAATACATAATATGTGTCATGGCAAATTGTTTTTATCTGTTTTTTGAATTTTTTTTGTAAATCAAATTCATTTATTGATATTACAGTTAGTAATTCTTTCCAATTTGCAGAGTAATTTGGATTTATCCAGTCTGAGATTGTTTTAGATATTGATGCTTTTATATATGTTTCTATATCAGGAAAGTTTAGTCCTCCATTTCCATGGTCTGATATGATGTATTAAAGCTATTCTGTTTCTTTTGGGAAACCATAAAAATTTTATTAATCATGAATTTATTTCTTTAAGTATATTCCTTTCTGGTAGCAGTTGTATTGCCAAGGCTATGTATATAGGATCTTAGGCAGTAAAACCATTTTTATTAACTGTAGTTTATCTTCAAATGTTAATATTATTTTGTTCCATTTTTCCACAGAGATTTTAATTGTATGGATGATATTATTGTAGTTTTTTGAGATTAATTCATTATTATCCTTGCATAACTCAATTCCTAGATATTTTAAGGTAGATTCTTGTTTCCCTATGATGGAATCCCCCTTAGTCTGCAGTTTTTTTTATTTAAAAATAAACATTTTGATTTTGATTTATTGAAATGGAGTCCTGAAGTTCTGAAATTTGTCAATTAATATATCTAATTCTTCTAATGTCTCTTTTGTGCTAGATAATGTTAGTTATATGTCATCAGCAAATAGCATTACTTTAGAATTGTATTGTTCGTAAACATCTATCCCTTTGATTTTATATTGTTACAAATTGAATCTGTCAATATTTTAATAGCCAGAGCAAATAGAATCGGTGACATGGGACATCCCTGTTTAGTGCCTTTTGTTATATTTATAGATTCAGAGGTAAAAGGACCTAACTTGACATACGCTAATTTATTTGTGTGTGTGTATATATATATATATATATATATATATATATATATATATATATATATATATATATATATATATATATCTTTAGGAGATGAACAAAGGATGCAGGAAATTTAAATAGCATTAGGATTTTGAATAAATAGTCCCAATTTAGGGAATCAAAGGCTTTCTCTATATCTAAGCCAGTTATGAGTGTTTTTTTATTTTCTTTATTAACATAATCTATAAGAGAAATTATCATTTTAATATTGTCCTGTGTGTGTCTATGATATATAAATCCAGTTTGATCATCATTTATTGTTTTGGATAGTGGTATTTTCATTCTGTTAGTTAATATTGTCATAAATATCTTATAGTCATTATTTAATAATTATGTAGGTCTATATGAGTTACAGAGGTTTGGGGATTTGCTTTCCTTTAGGATTGGTGTGATTAAGGAATATCTCCAAGATGGAGGTATTAAAGCTTGTGACTGAATTTCTAATAGAGTTTTATGGAAGAGGGATAGTATTGTTTAAGGAAAAAGTTTATATATTTCCATAATTATGCCATCTATACATGGAGCTTTATTATTTTTACCCTCTTTTATTGTATCTGTAATTTCTTTGCAGGATATGGGTGCTTGCAGATCTAGTTTTAATTTTTCGGTATTTTTTTATATTAGAACATTTTTCATCTAGATTTAATTGGACAATATGTATATTTTCTTTTTGGAAATGTTCCATATAGTGATTTCTATAGGCATCAAGAATGTTACCTATATATCCGAGACATTTTTCCCTTTCTTTTCATGGGAGATACTTTAATGTTATTAGCTTTTGGTTGTATTTTGATTCTTGTGGATAAATTATGAAGATATTTGGGTGAAGTGGCCAAGGTATTAATTTTTAGTTTTTCTAAAGCTAAACTAGTTTTATGTGTTAGAATTTCATTGTATTTATTGTTTAATACTTGTACTTTCTTTTTCATCTCCAAAAGATTTGGATTTTTTCAGCTTTTACAGAGAAAAGTTTGGATTGTAGATCTAATAATTTAGAATCCCATTCTCTGATTTTTTTTATACCAAGTTAGGGTTTTACCATATATGTAAGCTTTTAATGAATCCCATATCATTATTTTATTTATCTCTATGGTGTAATTAATATCTAAGAAGAACTGTAATTCAGATAATAACCAGCATTTGAACTCTTTCATTTTAGTTATATATACTGGAATTCTGGAGTTAAAGATTAATGGTTTGTACCCATTTTGAAGTTTTAGTATCAATGAATTGTGGTCTGGAAAGGGGCAGAGAGTGATTGAGAAATTAATGATTTTAGAGTGTAAGTCATGGGAAGCAAATATTTTATCTATTCTAGTTTGGGTACCAAATCTGTGATCTTGATGGGAAAACAACATAGATTTATCTTCTTTAAATTTGAAAGTATCTACAAGATTAAATGATTCTACCCACTTGTTTAAAGCATTTGATACAGCAGATGTATGCAGCGGTCTTTTATTGGTAGTTTCAGAAATACCAAATATACAGTTAAAATCTCCTCCTAATATAAAGTTGCCTTTATAATTATTGGAAATGAAATCCAAGTGTTTTTTAACAGTTTCTGTTCCAATGCCTGGGAACCAGTATAGATTGGCTAGGGTCCATATCCTGTTATTATATTTAACTATTACTAATGCCATAAGCCCTTCTTTATCTTCATACTTATAAATGATTTCTGGGTTAATCACATTTGTTTTCCATAAAATTGTTACCCCTTTTTTCTTTGTCTTAAAAGTAGATTGTGCCAATATCATATATTCCTTAGGATTCCATTTATAATTGTCATTTGTTTTGAAATGAGTTTCTTGAAGGAAGACAATTTCAGCTTTGTTCAATTTTAAATATTTCAGTAGATTTGATCTCTTGCTAGGATTGTTTAAGCCATTGGTATTTAAATATAATAAAGTTAAATCCATCTTAGGTTATTTAAACTATGTATTTTTTATTTTATTGTGACTATTAAACATTTTCCTCTGATAGCTATAAAGTATATGTTTGAGCTTTTAAAGTAAATTATCAGTTTTATATTTTGAGTGTTTACCAATAAAGTAATGTTTTGGTCAGGCATATTAAAAATGTTTTTGTGAAATAACAAATTTAAATAAAAAAATGTTAACAAAACTAAGATCCGCACTAGCCATGGAATGAAATCATTCCTAATCCTATGGATAAACCTAGGTCCATCAGATTATCATTCATACCTTGACAATCCAGAACATCTGAGCTCCATAAATTGAATTATCATATGGAGAATATTTGTAATAGGAATAAGCAATATTTATATTATTTTGAACAGATATAATACTATTGTAGATTAGACAGAATTCTAATACAATATAAATGTTTACTTATTGTATAAGCAATTAATATTTACATGGAAGATAGATGACAAGCAATTCAATCATAGTAAGGTAGAATGTATCCTATATAAAACCTCAGTAAAAGATTATAACACACAGTTATTTAACATATTCACCCTTACTGATGAAGTCTTTCGAAACTTATTACTTAATATAAATAGATGGTAATAATATTTATACCTAATGTTTATAATACAGTGTATTTTACTGGATATATCAGAAGTTATATTTCATTGTTTGCCAGCATTTAAGTAATCACTTTGTTTGTTGCTAACTTACTTAAAGCATCAAGTTTGTTTTATGTGAATATTGATGAAAGTCAGTGCATTTTAATTATCAGTGCATCCCTCTTCCACCCATTTCCTACACAAAAGGATTTTCATATCTGCCATTTCTTATTATAAAAGAGTGAAATTATAGGTTAAAAACAACAAATTCACTTATTGTGATTAATGATTACAAGTTCCCTTTCCATATTTATAAATTGCCATTTTATGGCATATATTGAAAGTTAGATTTAAATGGCAACATCCTATTTTGTATAATCAGCAAAGGTTAAACTGAGTGATCATTGTCCATTTAATACTATTTGTTCAGAATGGGATTATTACATTCTGTGACATTTCAAGTTCAGGCTTCTATTGTTTCTCTTGAACAACTTTGTCAGTTTGATGTCATGTATAAACATTAGTTACCTTGGTAACCACTTAAATGTTATGTATGGTCAAGATGGGTTACAAAAACTACAATTCAAGTTAAAGGATTGCATGACTTCATATGCATATTTACTTACATAAGAAAATCATCATGCTTCCCCTTGATGTTCAGTGTAGTGTATGTCATTTATGACAAGTTAAGACAGTAGTGTTATTATACACAAGCCCATGTTATTAAATCCTGTCTTTAATATCTAAATTCAGCAGACTGCTTCATCTTATATGTTGATTATATATTTTATGTCTAGATTTACTAAAGTCATGCATTACATAACTATTGTGTGTGTGTGTTTTTTTAGCTGTTGCTTATTTATTTGAGAGACCAAAAGCTGTAATGCTTATTCTTATTATTAGCTCCTTCCAAGCATGTTTATACAGTCCATAGACTTTAAATTATGAGACCCTTCTAGTTTCTTATTTGTTATAAATATATTTCCATCCTTACATACACACGTATCAGTACTTCAGCATGGGCAACAATACCCATCCAGTTTTGCCAGAATACCATTCACTAGTTCATGTGGTGTGTTTCCAGGCTGTTCTTAAAATATCCAAACCAATATTTGTCCTGTTCCATTTTACCAGCTGTTCCACACAGTGGCCACTCTGCCAGTGAACCACTAAACACACCTGCCATTCCCACAGATATTTCCACAAAGGAAATCTGATGACTCTCTAGCACTTCCCGGCAACCCCAAACACCCCTAGAATCAGCTATCCCCATATGCCCAACATGTCTGAGCAAGCTCACCTCCCAGACCACTGTAAAGGGTTCTGCACAAGACCAAGTGCTCTTAGTCTTTCACAATAACTCCGACTTCCACTCTTATGTAAGTCCTTAATGTGTTTGGACCAAAATACATTTTAAATATAAAATTATGCTTATTATTATTTTTTTTATCAAGAATCAACTTAATAAGCTAAACGACGTGTTGGGAGACCATTAACATGTGTACATGTGGTTTAAAACGGCCCTTTTATTATATATATTTTTTTAAAAAACAAAACATTGCCAAGAATCATCTTGGAGGCTCCTTAGAGCCATTAAGCATTATTGTCACTCTGTCTCTGTTACCATAGCAACCCAGGAGCGGCTGTTTCTGTTAGTCTGTCTGTGTACTGCATAACAGAGGCTCGGGATGCACCTAAAGCAAAGCTTCACTTCACTGCAACTTCAAGCCTAAATTCCCTCCCTTTGGGCAGCAGCCAGGAAAAGAACAGAGAGCAAACAGATAAAAAAAAAAAAAAACCTCCCAACAAGCTGCCACAACAAGAGATAACACATTCTTTCAGGCTTCCAACTTCTCACTCAGCAGATGTATAAACAAACTATTCTCTGCGAAACTATCCCAAATCACAGTTTTATCCACACCGTTCCCTTGGATCCTGGCTAAAACACCAAATGTCTCATCCTAATACACAAGCATCAGTAAAGCTTGATCACAAGCTGCAACCCAGAGCTTCCTGGAGATGAAAACGACAACATACAAAAGCTGCCAGACACAGCTGCATCCACACACACCATGTCAGGTTTAATCAAACAGCACTCAAAGCTATGACACCTGCCATAATTGATATTAACTATGTTTAGACAGAATAATAATGACATTTGTACTAGCTGCCAGACATGGCTGCATCCACGCACACCATATCAGGATTGATCAAACAGCACTCATAGCTGTGATACCTGCCATAACTGATATTAACTATATTTCATAGGTTTATAGGTAGGTACTAGGCTATTGGCCTTAGGGCCTATATAAGCCTAGCCAAAAATGTACCCTGGCTTTCGCCACACAGGAAAAGTATTTTCCTGTGCCCCTGTCGAGCAGAGCCACAGAGGTGATCCCTGGGGTGAATTTTCTATTTCCCATCCAATCATCAAGATTTTTCTTGAAGAGTGCTAATGAGGAGCTTTGTTTGATATAGATAGGTAGTTTGTTCCAGAGTATGGGAAGTCTCTGGGACAGGAATCTATCCCTCCAGCATGTTCTGTTTATTGTGGTGACAAGGTTTAGGTCCCTAGAGCGTGTAGCTCAGTGGGATTGGGATTTCTTTAAGTGGAGCATGTCCAACAGCTTTGGGTTTGACGTAGCTTTGTATGTTAGACAGAGATCACCTCTGAGTTGGCGATATGCGATGGAGTAAAGCTGGAGTTTTTTGAGACGGTCTGCATAGGGCATCTGTTTGAGGCCGGTAATCCTCTTTGAGAGGTATTTCTGTGGCCTTTCCAGTTGTTATAGATGTCTTGTGAAGTACATATCAAAAGGGGCATTGTACTCTATAATGGGTCTAATGAGTGATGAGTAGAGGGGAACAATGACCTCTTTTTTCCTGGATGAGAAACCTTTTGTGATGAGGTGTGCCACATAGAAGGATTTCCTGACTTCTGTGGTGATGTGATTATCAAAGGAGAGACTACTGTCAACCTGTGTCTCAAAGTCTCTTATCACACTTTTGGTGTTAAGTAGACTACCATCTATGTGGTAGCTCATGGGTACAGAGTTTTTACCAAAGGGGTTGACAATGCAGTTTTTAGCATTGAGCTTGAGGCCATGGCTTTGACACCAGGCATCTGTCTCAGTGAGGCCCTTTTGTAGGATGTCCACATCGTTAGGAGTTTCGATTATGGCTCCTAGTTTGCAGTCATCTGCGAACTTCATTAGCCAAAGACCTTCTGTGTTAGCCTGTACTTTAGAAAAGTAGATACCAAACAGGAGAGGACCCAGGACTGAACCCTATGGTACTCCACTTGTCACTGGTCTGAAGTCGGATTTGGGGTCTGCTACTTTCACAGTGTGGGTTCTGTCAGTGAGCCAGTTGGCAGCCCATCTTGTGACATAGTTTAGTGAGTTTATCTATAATTCCAGAGTGGGGGGATGGTGTCAAAAGCATTGGCGAGCTCTAGATAGGCTGTGTGAACCACCTTACCCTTGTCTACAGCCTTGGTGACTGCTTCAAAGAAGTCTATCAGGTTTAGGAGACATAATCTGCCTTTTACAAACCCAAACTGGGTGGAGTCTAGAGTCTAGAGATTACCAATGTCTTTGTTTATAAGTTACATGATGATACATTCCATGGCCTTGCAGACCAGGCTCATTAGGCTAATGAGGCGGTAGTTCCCGGGGTCCGTGGTGGCTCAGCCTTTGTGGAGTGGGATAACCATTGCTGTGTGCCATTCAATGAGCACAAAGCCTGAGAGGCTATGACTGAACATGGTGCTTAGGTGGATAATGATGACATTTGTACTAATAGCTTGCTACTATTATTCAACCAGGATATGCATGACATTTCTAAATCATACTTTAACTGAAGAAGGCATTAGTCTCCATGACAGCATTTTTTTTCAAAACACTCTACTGTAAATGCTATTATATATGATGTTAAGTTGTTACATTTGAGTCTGAACTCTGACGAAAGGTACCTTGTTGAATTAGTTAATTAATTACTTAAATTATTATAAGTAAAAACAATGAAAAATGAACAAGATAAGTATTCACTGAGTTCAAGTAGGGGACTAGAAACGTCTATGTTTACATTATATGTTGCTTTGTTTGGCTTATATATAATGTAAATGTTCCTTAAGAGTATCAGTCTGCTTTTGAGAATTTAATTTGAGGTATTCTAAGTCATTTTTAAAGCTATCCATCTTCAAAGACAGTTCCTGTAAGGTAGATGTCATCAATTGCAGTTCTTTTTTCAAAGCAGCATCTGGATGAGAATTCCTTGAGTTGTTCACATTCAGTGACTCAATATATCTCCAAGTTGACAGGAAAAGTTTTGTATATCTCCACCAAAATTGATATTTATGTAGTTTAGTAGTTTATCTAAAGATTTCTGATGTTTTATACTTGAAAATAATAAAATGTTCCTATATTATACTACTTTATGGAGCTCTCAAAATTCACTGCTCTCAATTGGCTATCTAGGATCCACCCCCTCCTCACGATGCCTTCTAAATAGCATGACACACAATCTATTAGGCCATCTGGAATCAGTATTTAACTGTAGCCTCCAAATAAGCTTTGTGTTTTATGAATAGAAAATGGCAATCATCATCCCTCTGCACAAAGGCAGGCTATCTATGAACTGTGAAAACTACAGACTCGTAAGTCTCACTAGTTTCATATACAAAGCTATGGAAATAATTATCAGGGAAATTATCAGTAATGACATGGGAAACCTACAGACACTGAACCCAATCCAGTTTGGTTTCATCAAATGCAGATCTTATCTATTCAGCCTGGTGGAGTTCTTTGAGACAACTGCAAAATGGTTCACACTTCCTTCCTTGACCTGACCAAGTTGTTTGATGCAACACCACAACTCAGACTTTGTGGATAAACTCAAGAGGTTAGGTATAAACCCTTATGTCATCTAGTGGATAGTCAGCTGGCTCACAGACAGCACCCAAGAAGTTAGAATCAGGGAGTCCACCTCTACAAAAAGGCCATTCGCCAGTGGAGTCCCTCAGGGATGTATCCTGGGACCCCTCCTTTCAAAGATCTACATCACTGAAGTCAAGGCCAATATCAAGGGTCTCTGGCTGACTATATTCACACACAACTGCAGATTAGGAGCAGTCAGAGAAACCCCACCAACATGAATGTTCTCCTAGAAGGACTGACACAGACTAATAACTGGTGTCAGAGCTGTGGACTAAAACTAAATGCCAAGAAATGCATAATAGTATCCTTCAGGAAGTCAGCCACCCCTAGTAATAATCATATTGACAAAACACCACTAAGAGTCAACCCATTTGTCAGGGACTTGGGAACACACATAGGTGGTAATCTAGCCTTTGATCATCATATGTGAACAGTAGTGAGGAAGTCATTCTATGCTGTGCAATTTGTAAACAAAGGTATAACATCTAGGTACAAGGATGTCATTTTTCCACTTATTTGGCACTCAGCAAACCAACCATTGAATACAATGACCCCTTTGGATTGTACCTAACCAGGCACATCGATTAACTGAAGCGTCCACATAGGTTATTCACTAAAAGAATACAAGGGATAAATAACATGTCTTATGCAGACCACATCAAATCTCTATACCTGTATAATGTCTGCTACAGACTGTTGACTGGAGATATATGCCTGGCTTACAAGGCATTATTTGATCTCACTCTGATTGACCTCCTGCCTATCTGTAAAATAAACAGCAGCAGAATTACCTGTCCTAAAAATTCTAACCTTTCTTGTGATATAAATAGGACCTTCTGGAGAGACAGGTTTGTATCCTAGAGGGTCTCCCTTCTCCGGAACAAGCTCCCCATCCATGTGAAGCAGTGCTCCTACCTAACCCAATTCAAGTGTAACATGGACAACTGGATGGGGAACAGGACATTCACCCCTGGTTTGGCACCTATGTTTCTAATGGACACAGACAGCCTGTAAATGGTTCATCTCCCAAGCCCCTGCTCATACTACCAAGGATACTAGAACTTGTCAGAGCTTTGGGATGCTTAAAAAGGCCCCAGTGTTCATACAACAGTGTGGCATAGCACCACTCCATTTGCACACTGTCTACTTCAGTAGTGTTTTTGGAGTTTTTAAATAACCGATAGACCCCATATCATAGAAGCTGAATCAATAGCTAAAGTGCTCTGTACATGCAATGGTTTCCCTTTCACCTCAACGGTACACTACCCTCCCATGAGACTAGTTTTATAGGTAAAACCAATGTGTAGACGGGGGTTGGCATAATAGGTTCATAGGTTCATAGGTTGGTACTGAGCTATCTGCCCGAAGGCATATATTAGCCCAGCCATGTTGTGCGGTATTCACCGCTCCTTTAGTAGTTCCCTAGACCCTTGTACTAGCAGCTAGTACCCTTGGCCTCTATCTAGTAGTGCTGTTGGTGTGATCCATGGTGTGAACTTTCTGTTACCCATGCACTCATCAAGGTTCCTCTTGAAGAGTGACAGTGAGGGGCTATGTCTTATGTAGATCTGGACCCTGTTCCATAGTAAGGGAAGTCTCTGCGAAGGGAATCTATCCCTCCAGCATGTTCTATTCATTGTTGTGTTGAGGTTTATATCCCTGGAGCATGTAGCTTGAGTAGATTTGGTTTTGCTAAGATGGAGCATGTTCAGCAATTCTGGGTTGGACATGGCTCTGTACGTTAGACAGAGATCGCCTCTGATAAAGCGGTATGCAACAGAGAACAGTCTTAACTTTTTCAATCGTGCTGCATAGGGCAACTGTTTGAGGCCAGTAATTCTCTCGGTTAGGTACCTCTGTGGTCTCTCCAGCTGCTGGAGATGTCTAGCCAGGTACATTCCAATTGGTGCATTGTACTCAATAATGGGTCTGATGAGGGAAGAGTAGAGGGGCACCACTACATCCTTAGATCTTGATGTGAACCCTTTCGTGATCAGATGGGTCACATAGAAGGATTTTCTAACCACTTTGGCAACATGGTTAGCAAAGGAAAGCTGGCTATCTACTTGGGTCCCTAGATCCCTTATTTCTTCTTCAGATTTCAAGGGATTACCTCCTATGTTGTAGTTTGCGGGTACTCTGTTTTTTCCAAAGGGGATTACTATGCATTTTTTTGCATTTAGCTTGAGACCATGGCTTTGACACCATGCATCAGTCTCATTTAGGCCCTTCTGAAGGATCTCCATGTCGGCCGGAGACTCTGTTATAGCACCCAGTTTGTAGTCATCCACAAACTTAGTTAGCCACAGCCCTTCCGTGCTTGCCTGTACTTCCGAGAAGTATATGCCAAACAGGAGGGACCCCAGGACAGAGCCCTGAGGCACACCACTCATTACTGGTCTGGATTCGGACATAGATCCCGCTACTCTTACTTTATGTGATCTGTCTGAGAGCCAGTTTGCGATCAATCTTGTGACGTAAGGGTTTATGCCCAGGCTGGTGAGCTTATCAATAATACCCGAATGGGGAATGGTGTCAAATGCTTTAGCAAGGTCAAGGTAAGCTGTGTGTACCTCCTTTCCCTTATCTATAACCTGAGTGTCTCAAAGAAATGGTTAAGGTGTTTACTTCACAGACACAAGGTACAGGGCTTGATTCTCACCTTTGGTCACTGTGTGGTTATTGTCTATTTGTATAATAGCCTGCAGACTGATTCCCTAATATTTACTTATTAGGGGTGATGCTGGCATAATGGTTAAGATCGTTGCCTCCCAGATACAAGGCACAAAGTTTGATTCTGACTTCTGGCTATTGGCTAAGCTTGTAATAGTCTGCAGAGAGTTTAGTATTTACCCATTAACCTATTTAATTTTAAGAAAAGCAGGTAAGCCCTAAAGAAGGTGAGCAGCTGGTTTAAATGAGACTGTACAAAATTACAGAGGGGATGAGAGACAAATACAATTAAATCTACAATGGAATCTGTCAACCATAGAACAGGTAAGCAAGTATGGCACTATCCCTCAAGGATATATTACTTCTATGCAGGTTATAACTGCAATTGTATTAATATAAATATCATCCCACATTAGAAGCTAAGGATCTAGATATTTAGAACAGCTACAATCCTAGCTTTAGACTCAAAGCATAACTGACTTTTCTAGAAGACCTCATATTTAACTAAAAGGGACCACGAATGCCTATTCTATATATATAAAAAGCCAGGACACGGTTAAGTGGTAATTGTGGGTAAGCATTCAAATTAGCCAGTTTAAGTATCTAAGCTTGTGATACATAATCTGTGGAACATGATTAATATTGTAATTCTCAAGCATATTATCTACTACATAAAATATAAACTTTTTAAAATCTATACAATCTGTATAATGTTTTGCCAAACATATCTTACATTTTTTTATGGCAAAGTGATGTACATACATATGCTTTTTAACTGCCGTTTAGTTTTTCCTACATAAAATCCATTACATGCTGTGCACTGAGCACTTGAAACTACAAAGTGAATTGCAAAAAAAAAAAAAAAACAAAACAAAAAAAAAACAGGCATCCTATAAGTCCTATTGGTGGATGTACAAATAAACATTTCTAGTTTATTTTCTTGCCATTAATTTCAATTACTTTTTCTCTCTTTGTAAAATGTCTTTAATAGTTCTTCCTCTTAGAATCATAGGATTATATGAGGTTACTAGGCTAATGGCCCTGGGGGCCTTGCAAGCCTAGCCAAACGTTTATCCCCAAAAAATAACCCTCAGTCAGCACCTGTCGCCCCTGCAGTGAGGGACAAAGGTGGAACACCTGGGACAAATTTGTGGTTTCCCATCCAGTCATCAAAGTTGCAATTGAAGACAGTCTGACATATATGGGAAGTCTATTCTAGAGACGGGGCAGCCTCTGGGAGACAAACCTGTCTCTCCAGTAGGTTATGTTGATGTCGCATATTAGAGGTAGGCCTATCGAGTGTGTAATGCACTAGGAGTTAGACTTACGGATAAGGTGCATCTCTAGTAGGGCAGGGTCCAATATTGCCTTGTAGGTGAGACACAAATCACCTCTGAGCAATCTGTATGCTACTGAGTAGAGTGACAGTGATTTTAGCCTGTTCGCATATGACAGATGTTGGAGGCCATGGATTATCTTTGTGAGCCATTTCTGTGGCCTTTCCATTTGGTGCAGGTGTCCGGAGATGTACATACCAAACAGGGCATTATACTCAATTACAGGCCTAATGAGGGAGTAGTACAGAGAGATAATAACCTCCTTTTTACTGGATGCAATCATTTTACTTATGAGATCAACCAAGTAAAAGACTTTTCTGACCACTGCTGCCACATGATGGTCAAATGTGAGATTGTTGTCAACATGAGTACACAGGTCTCTCACCACAGGTTGTGTGCTTAGGGGGGTTGCCATTGATGTGGTAATCAGTAGGGGTCATGTTTTTACCAAATGGTATGATAATACATTTTTTGCATTTAACTTAAGGCTATGACTTTGGCACCAGTTATTTGCAGCTGTGACACCCTCTTGCAGTATATTAACATCATCTGGGAAGTCAATGACAGCACCCAACTTACAGCCATCTGCAAACTTGGTCAGCCACAGGCCCTTTGTCTTTTCCTGGACCTCTGAGAAGTAGATGCCAAACAGTAGGGGTCCCAGGACAGATCCCTGGGGAACACCACTAGTGACAGATCTGCTGTCAGAGGTGGTGGTGCCTATTCTGACCTTGTGGGTCCTATCGGTGATCCAGTTGGCCACCCACCTGACGAGATACGGATTTATACCAAGTTGTGTTAGCTTTTCGATGATGCCTATGCAGGGGATTGTGTCAAAGGCCTTGGCCAGGTCAAGGTAAGCTGTATATACTGACTTTCCCTCATCCAGGGCCTTGGTGACAGTCTCAAATTAGTTAACCAGGTTTAATAGGCAAGATATGCACCTGACAAATCTGAATTGGGTGGGGGTCAAGAGCTTGGAAATTGCCTATGTCCTTGTTTATGAGATCCATAATAATAGACTCCATAGCTTTACAGATCAGACTTGTCAAGCTAATGGGGCAATAGTTTCCCAAGTCAGTAATAGCACCACCTTTGTGCAAGGGGATGACAATGGCTGCTCTCCACTTTGCTGGAATGAAGCCTCTAATTAGGCTGTGGATGAATAGACTGCTTAATGGTGAAGCTAGTTATTGCTGGAGATGGTGTAGAATACAGCCTGGGATACTATCAGGTCCCATGGAAGCTGTGTTCTTTGCCTTGGATAGGGCTTTTAACACTTAATCTACAGAGATGTGAGGTGTAGAACAAGTATCAGGGATGTTGAATGGGCCTTTTGGGGGACAGGGGGCGAAGTTTGCACTGAACTTATCAGCTAGCAGGAGTCAACAGGATCAGTGTAAGTGGTACCATTAAGTACTAATTCGGAACAAAACTGGGCTTTGCCATGGAGGTTCCTGATGTAACTAAAGAATGACTTGTGGTTTCCCTTTGTTTCAGAGGTTAGTTTCAGCTCATAATTAGCTTTGGAGGTTTTCACTAGTGATCTAATTGTCTTGTTGAGGCTGAGGAGGGAGTTTTTCCAATTTGGAATTTGTTCCTTTTTACCATTGGACAACAGTTTCTTCCTTTTGTTGTAAAGCCTGTTGATAGAGCATATCCAGCAGACAGGTTGTGTTTCCTTGAGGAGCAGTTCTGTTGCATATGGCTGAGTCCATGCAGTTGTACAGGTGCTTGTATACTGCATTAGCATATGTTCAGCATAGTTGTCTGCATCCTCTGAGGGGGGTGGTGGTGTGAAGCTACTGATACCCTTCCTTAGGAGGTTGTAGTCAGCTTTTGAGAAGGTCTTTAGTCTGGTTATGGCTGGGGAGGATTTGGATGGGATAGACATTTTGAATGAGATAGACCGATGATCTGATCTCACCAGGGAAGAACATACTATGGGACTGGTGCAGCACTGCCCATGTTGGTGACAAGTCCAGAATGTTATCTTCCCTTGTGGGGGATGAGACGAGCTGGTCAGTGCATTAGAACTGATGAAGTCTAGGAATCATTGGGTGAGTGCATTAGGGCAGGAATAGTTCAGCCAATCTATGGTGGGGTAGTTGAAGTCACCAAGGATCAGGGTGTTAGGGGGTACCTTGATGGAGTCAAATAGAGCCAGGTAGGAGGAGTGGGTGTCCTGAGTCATGGAGGGGGTCTATAGCTGGCTATAACTTGGATGGGTGTCTTGCCAACTGTCAGTTCACCTGGAGTAATTCCAGTGAGTCATGCTGGCAAACCCAAGTGGAAGTGTACCTGTCCTTAATGGAGATGGAGACTCCACCACCCTTAGCCTGTTCAACCTCATTTTGGGGTCAGAAAGTGTGGAATGAGGTATGGCATGGTAAAGCAGGGGTGCTCGCTGCAGCCCTGAACCAAGTTTCCATGACCGCACAGACATTGGCATCTTCCAGTATGAGGAGATCTACCAGTGAGTGCATTTTCAGGTTAAGGCTCCTAGTATTAAGCAGCATGACCTTCAGTTTGCTATTTGACAGATCTTTTATGTTGGAAGATTTGTCTTTGGGACATAGTCTAAAAAGGCACAATGTGGGAGGCAAGAGACTTGGCCAAGATCCGGAACCCCAAGGATGACATGTGGAGGCCATCTCTGGCAAAGCATCGAGACCTGTCAACCATGTCATCCCAGGCAGACAGATACTGGATCCCCTTGGAATGACACCAGAAACTAAGCCAATTGTTAAAGTGAATTATTGTTTGTTGGTATTGTGGTATCATTCTTGGTGAAGGTAGGATGCTGCTTAGGGCTAGGGTCATACCTGCCTGGGACACATACTCTGAGAGCTCAATCATGTCTTTCTCTGACCTTTCCCTTGTTGAGCCTGGTGAGGGGGACATCGATGTGTCTCACAACTGAGTCGCCAATGACTAGTATGTTTGGTTTATTGGTATGCCTTATGGGCTTTGTTGGTTTATTGTTATGCCTAATGGGCTGTATTTGTGAGGCATTGGTGTGTTGTCTACTGTGTGTGATGTGATTGGTGTTGCATGTGGAGTGTTTGTGAGTGTGTTTTGGGGGTTTCTGTTGTTTAGATAAGTTTTTATTGAGGACCTCTGCACAGGTGGGTGTGTGTTGTGCTTGGCTATGTGATGTGGGTGGTGTGGTGTTTCTGTTGGCAATCTCCTCTTTATCAGGAGTACTGACTGTGGTGTGAGATGGATTCCAGCTTACTGATGTAGATGCATTTCTCGCAAGCAGAAAAATTATGTGCTAGGAGAAGAGGACTGTCCATGAACACGAGGCAGTTGCTACACTTTCTCAGTATGCCCATGTCGACAAAGCTTGCAGGAGAAACTGATGGGAATTTCCAGACATAGTGTTGTGAATACTTGGCAGACTTATGAAGAGCAGGATTTGATAAGGGTGTGTCCACAAAAGTGCAGACCACAAAACCCTAAATGTAAAATAACAGGCCTGAAGCACAAGTGCTAAAACCAAAACTGAGATGCTTAGAACAGCAGACAAATTTAATCAGGCTACTAACAAGCAGTAATAAATGCAGAATAAGAGCACTTGAACACTTGAGAAAACACACATCAAAATAAGGTAATAAAGTAGATAGGGCACAGTTACAGTAAGAGCAGCTGAGTAAAGTATAATTTTGTATTTTATTTTTTTTTTAATTATTATTTTTGTTAAATGGAGAGGGAGAAAACAGAGCAAGATTAAGAGACTGTGGGGGTTCTCTTCCCAAATGCTCTCACTGTACACAGTAGACAGAGCTGATGAGATGGGACTGGTAGGAGTATCTGAAATCAAAGAAGCAAAGGGATAGTGCTTCCCAAATGATCTCCTGTACTCAGTAGGGTGAGCAAATGAGATGGGTCCAGGAGGAGTGTCCAAACACAAATTTAAAGCATAGGTGGGCAATTCCAAAACCACCAAGTTTAAGACTACAACAACACTAGGGAGGGGGGTAGATTTTGTTAATGAATAATGGTTTGTCACCTACAATATTCCAAACTTCTTCGCTACCTACACCAATCTTTGTGTATTACACCCTTTATAGTTGAACTATAATGGTTAAGATCTTAGCCTCCCATTCAAAAGCTACAAGGTTTGATCCTGACCTCCTACCAATAGCTGTTTGCAGTTTGTATGCTGTCCTTATGCCTCTGTGGATTTCTTCCCACCTCCAAAAACATGCTGAGTGTTTCTATCTCAAACTCACCTAAAAGTGGAGCTGTGGACAGTAGCACAGACTTTAGATTGTACTCTACAGGGGGAAGAGTTGTATAGACCAACCACTTTGGGCATCTACTGTGGTGTGCAGTATCTTCAAGATAGCAGAACATGGCAGGGCTAGCCACATGACAGTGTAAAAATGTGGATCTAGGTGATCTGATCATGTTAAATAATGTTGTTAAGTGGGCGTGGGTATTTACCAGTGTAAGTGGGTTGAGGACCTGACCTATACCAGGGGCCCATGCTAATAGTGGGAGGGATGGATATGCTCCCTATTGGCCAGTGTGTGCCTGCCATAAAGCCCAGCAGCCCTGGGTCAATTATCCAGTTGCTCAGCTTAGGTTACTTGGGATAGCTCTGTTAAGCAAAAGCTAGATGTAAAACCAGTCAACCTGCCACACTCAATGTAGTTTCACTGACAAGATGAGGCTTGGAAGTGGATGACATGATAGTACGGAGGAGGCTAGACATCCTATGTATCCAGAAAACAAGATGGATGAGCAGTGCAGCAAAGCCACTTGACCTTGAGATCCAGAGTCTACTACTCAGGAGGAGAACAGGCTAGAAACTGTATGGGAATTGTGGTGAGGGAGAGGCTTTAGAAGACAGTGAGGGATATCATCAGAATTAGTAACAGACTCATGTCAGTCAGAGTCCAGGTTAATGATAGCGCAGTATTCATAATCTCAGCCCATGAACCACGGCAGGGTTGTGACAGTGAGGAAAAGAGTGCATTCAAACAGCAGTTGTAGGACCTACTACATAAAGCAGGATGACAGGAATTAGGGTTGATAATGGGTGATCTGAATGCACATATCAGGACAGACAGAACATGATATGAAGACTGCCTGGGTTCACATGGGTGGGACAACAGGAGTAAAGAAGGAGATGCCATTTTAGACTTCTGTTTGGCAAATGGCTTGATGGTGGCCAGCACATGGTTCAGAAAGAGACAGTCACATACAAAAGTGTCCAACATGCAACTCAGGTAGACTTCCTCATAGTAAGGAAAGGGCATTGGGATAGAATCAGTGATTGCTAATCACCCCAGCATAAACCACTGGTTGTCACAATCAGCTGCAAGCAGTGTCAGAGAAGGTTGTAAGGTTTACAGAGAACAGGCTGAAGACCTGGAAGTTAACTGGAAAGAAAGCACAACAGTTCAAGGAATTACTAATGGCTCTAGCACCTCAAGAAGAAGAGGAACTAGGTAGAGTTGAAGAAGAATGGCAGTGCCTCAAAACAGCCTGTGTAATGGCTACAGGACATATGTGTGTCCAAGTCAAGTATGGAAATAAGGTACACAAGAAAAGCTGGTGGTAGAATGCAGAAGTCCAGGAAGTTATCAAAAAAAAGAAAGAAGAGTGCGGAAAAAGTGGGAGAAAAAAACAGTCCAGGGCAGGAAGGAATACTGGTTAACTTACAAAAAGATACAGAGAGAGGAGCTGCAAAAGCAAAGAACAAGGCATCGGAGGCACTCTATTAACTTCTGGAAAATGACTCATTAGATGGCACAAAGAAACTATATCAGATTGCAAGATAAAGACAGAAAGATAAAAAAGATAGTCAGACACCCCTCATAAGGGATGCCAGCAATAACCTGCTCACTACTCCACAGGGCAAAGCCAGATGGAAAGAGTACTTCCAGCAGCTTCTGAATGAAGAAAACCCCACAGAAGTTGTACTGCCCCAGGCACACCCTATGATGAAAGAAGAGGAAGAGCCCACCCTAGAAGATGTAAAAACAGCACTAAGGAAAATGAAATCAGGGAAAGAAGCAGGCTCAGATGAGGTCACAGCAAATATAATACAGATGTTGGGTGGCATAGAGGAGAAATGGCTCCTGAGGGTACTCATAGCAGTACGGAGAGAAAGATGTTTCCTAGATGACTGGAGAATAAGTATACTTGTGCCAGTGTTCAAGAATAGAGAGGACATTCACAAGTGTGGGGATTAAAGAGGCATCAAACTCTTACTACACTGCGTGAAAGATCTAGAGAGGGTGATTACACAAAGTTGTAGAAAGTAACATGACAAATGAACAGTATGGATTAGGATCAGGATGCAGCACAACAGACCCAATGTTTGCAGTGAGACAGACCATTGAGAAGAAGCTACAGATGAGGAAAGAATCCAATTGAGCGTTCCTAGACTTGAAGAAAGCATATGACAAGATCCCAAGAAAGTTGATTTGGGCAGTCATACAGTGGTTCAAAGTCCCAGGAACATTGGTAGAATTAGTGCAGGCTATGAACAAGAACCCAATGACTCAAGTACAAACAGTGTTCATCTTACAGAGGGGTTCCCAGTAGGTGTGGGTGTGCATCAGGGCTCAGCTCTGAGCCCACTGCTGTTCATGCTGGTGATGGACTACATTAGCTAACAGATCAAGGGGACACATCAGTAAAGTTGCTGTATGCAGACAATGTGGCATTATGGGCAGAGGCTGAGCAAGAACTTCAGCAAAGGGTTGGAGAATGCAAACCTGATGGCATGCGGGATGAAACTAGGGACAGATAAGAGAGTTGTAATGGCAGCAAATGGAGGAATTCTGAAGAAGCTGAAAATTGAGAAAGAATGGAAAATAGTGGAACAGGTTAACAGCTTCAAGAATTTAGGAGGGGTAGTTGAGTAGAAGCAAAGTTTGAATGAGGAGGTCAGTTTTAGAATCAGAGGGGCTGCAGCCAACTGGCACAAAGTGTCAGGTATACTGTATGATAGCAGAATGCCAAAGAAGCTGAAAGGTAAGTTGCACAAAACAGTGATAAGACCAGTACTACTGCATGGTACAGAAACCTGGGCAGTAAAGGCAGAGCAGTTGAGGAACTAGAGGTCATGTAGATGAAGTGCCTGAGAAGGGTGGTAGGATGCACACTGTGGGACAGGCATAGAAATGAGGACATAAGAGCAGAAGCTAAAGTAGCTCCAATTGTAGAAAAGGTCAAAGAGAATAGATTACAGGTGGTTCGAGCACATGTACAGGAAAGGAGAAAAAATCAGGTGAAGAAGATTTGGGACAGACAGGACAAAGGTAATTGGAAATGAGGGCATCCAGCAAAGAGGTGGATGGTCTTTGTGAGAGAAGACCTGTGACAGTCAGGCATGAGTGTTGATGAAGGTAAGAGAGTGGGATTAAATAGGGAGAGATGGTAACAAGTGACATGACACCCCGACCCCATGTATAAAATGGGAAAAAGGGGGTTGATGATGATGAGTTAAACTATCTATGTTGAATACCAGTGGCATGGAAACAATCCAATTTACACAGTCTTTGTTGATGTTAATGTATTTTGTGGCTTCATTTATTATTTTCACACTGGGTTATTCCCTCAGAACAAACCTGTCATGTAACAGTTTCAACATCTTGCCAATTTCCTCCACATTGGTAGTGATCACATTAACTCTAAAAAAACTGCCATCATATTAAATTCAGTTTTATATAAGTAAGATGCATATAGTTATAATAAAGTATAGCATTACTTGAAGTGTTTTTAAAACTAATGGTTGTGTGTAACTCACTACTCTCCTTTGTCTGTACACATCTTTGTCTAGAAAAAAGTGTATATTTGTCTGTTTGATGTGTAAACCTCAAAAAATAAAGATGTACTACTATTTATATTTTCAATAACTCTTTGTATTTTATTTCCCCCACCCCGCCAAATGAAAACAAAATATTATTGATAAAATGAGTATAAGCCTGGATGTTCTCCTAACCCAAAACTATTCTAAGTATGATGGTCTCCTAGTAAGCCATCACTATCCTGGCACCTATTGCAACTCCCTTATTTTGATGAAAATATTTTCCTTTAAATGAAACAATAATTGTTGTTTAATACCTGTTCCATGCACTCAGTCAGAAATCTCACTTCTCCTGCAATGTATTCGGTGTCACTGTATAACATAACAGGTATTCATTCTATTTTTATTTCATGTGGAGTGACTGTATATCATAACTGAACATTCGCTGTCACCACTAATTCCTCTTCATCTATATTTTCTCCCTTATTTATTTTCCCAAAACATGGAAAGTATTGTTTACAAAAGCAGATGTACTCCTCACTTTCTTAAACAAAACTGGATCTAAACATTTGGAAATTGGTTTTAAGTTTTGATTTTGAAGAAGAAACTATATGTCTGAAAGAAGACATATTGCATATTTATGAATTTTAGGTATTTTTTCCAATTCTTAGCTCCTCTATGGCAAAAAAATTCATACATCACATGTGAAATAACGCCACTGATAAAACTGTCAAACAAGCAAGAGTAGACCTTTCTGTAAGACTTTCTTTTATGTCACATAAAGTGACATTCTCAAAATAAGGAGTCAGTTAACATTTGAAGTAGTCTAATATAATAGTCCCCACTGTTCGTAATCACCATTGTACCCCTTTAAAGTACAGCATATATGGGTAAGTCATGTATTAGCCATTATGCAAGACAGAAGTACACATATACCATACACTCTTAAGGCCAACTACCTTTTGTATGGTAATGGAAACCAGTAGTGGGATTCAAACCCCATACTTCTGGTTTTGTTGCACTTCAATTTTGACTGCTGTAATGCATGTGGTAAAGGTTGTAGCTGCTGATCATTATACATCAATTCATAGACAGCAGCTGAATCTTGTAAACTGAACTTGTATAACTTATAAAACAGATTTGGTCACCAAAAGGTATGTATATATTTGCAGCCACAAGGTAAACATATATGGCAATCATTTTATTTTTCGTCAGAGTAGTTAAGAAACAGAAAAAATAAGCTCTATGGAACATGAAGAAAATGTCAGCATGGCACTGACTAAGGGGTATATAACCAAGGAAATGTCATTTGCTGGTATGTCTAAGTAGGATATGGTAGCAGTCTTGGGCAGTTCTGAAAAGCAGCCCACTAAAACTGGATACAGCCACGTAGTGGTTGTATGTGCAGAGCATGCAACAAAACAGGTCAATCCTTCCTCAGATGAGCTAAAATGCAGCATAAATTGTAAAGACTAGAGTAATATATTAAATGCCTGGAAAATGAGGCAGCTAAAAGAAGGAAACAGCCTGAAACACATAAGACACAGAGAGGAGTGAGCAGCTGAAGAAAAAAGAGAAGCAGCACTAGCATGAGGAAGAGATGTCAGCCCTTCATCAAATGTATGTGAGTACAGAGAGAAAATCCAGTCCTAGGTGCCTAGATCATTGCTAAATTGTTTTGTTTTGTTTTTTTCTGTATAACGAGGGATGTAACTTTAAGAGTGTGATTTAGGAATTTGAAAGGTGTGTAATCAACAACAAACTGACCAGTGGCATTTGGTGAGGCTTTTAACTGATGTCTTCATGGGTAAGGCAATGCATATAGCAAAACAAATTATGTAGATTGTTTTATTTATAGATGACATATATATATTCGTTATCATAGAAAAAAAGGTAAGTGGATGCTAAAGCACTACCTTTGAAATGTTAGGAGACCTAATGATAAGGAAGCATGTATTCTCTGCTTTGCCTAAGGACATGAGAAACTGCTTAGTAGATTGGAGAGTAACATTGCTGAGGAAATGGAGAAAAAATGGGGACTCTATCATGCAGGGCACAACTGCATAAAAATGGGGAACAGTACCTCACATGGGTAATAATGAACTCCATGGGTCAGTCTAAACTTCCACTGCAGGTTGTACTGGCAAAAGAGGAAAAGACTCTCTCAAGTACACGACTAGGACTTGGAGTAAAATGTTTCCAGTATAACCAGATGAGGCATGTGCAGTCCAGATATTCATAGTTATACACTGGACAAAAGAGACACAAGAGGGAGATAATAAAAGTAGCAATACAGTAGTGGTAGTTTGTCTTAGATCTAAAGCTGCTCTAGATTACCATAATGGTATACGGTGTAGAATACAGAAACTATTGCTAAAAGAAATACTGCATCAGCTATAATTATTATTAAGCTTATGGCTGTTAAATGGAATCAATACCTACCTGGGTAGTCTACCTCATTTATGGGCAAGACAGGAAAATATTTTCAGATGCCACTCACCAAGGTTCATTTGAACTGGGAAAATGGATAGGGAGATAAAGGTGATGACATCCCAGCAAATGTTCTAACAGGTAATGACTTTGATAATACAATATAATTTACAAGCAGTTATATGCAGCCAAGCCTAGAGGCAGTCACATGACAAAGATAGTGGACATGAGACCCAGTCAATGTCAACACCTCCAAAAGAGGCTGATAATGTAAACACCTTATTAAATAATCTTGGTGGTAGCAAAAGGCCTGAACTTGAATCTCAGCTGAAAGAATGTAGCAGGCCTTCTCTAAAAGGACTTAGTTCAAAGAAATATATAGTTAGCAGAAAGCCTAAAATTGGCTAGGCTTAAAATGTCTCACAAGGGCAGTTAGACTAGTACTAATCTATGAACCTATGAACCACAGTTGCCAAAAAGTAATGGTCTTCCATTAGAAAGAAAACAGGAGGATTATACAAAGACAAGGCAGGCATAACTCTCATAACTCCCTTACAAATCTTGAGGAAGACAGATAAGAGGGCTCCTAATCTCGCAGTGGGAGACTCAGTAATGAAAAAAAGGGTTGTTGTCCATAAATTGGAGCATTAAAGAGGGGATAGAGAGAGAAGTGCTTTAGCAGTTGATGGTCCTCAGGCTCTGTCATTGGGCAATTTTTGCTATAGCTAGTAATAGTCCTTTTTCAGGCCATATGAATATAAAGCATACAAAAGAGGGGCTTGTGCAAAACTGTTACTGCTTACAGCATTACAAAAGATTTAAAAAAGGTATTGTAAAGCTTGTGAGATGTAACAAAAGGTTACTATGACAGGTGATAAAGACAAGGCATATTCACCTGGTTAGAACACTAAGGGAGCATGTCCTGTCATTAAACTTAATTTTAGCAAAGGCAAATAAAAGCAAGTAATGTTCACCAAAATTGCTTTCACTGACAGTAGATTGCCTTTTTCCTCACTGTTGTGCGACTTTGGAGTTGGTATATATAAGTTTGCCGGTGAATTGTTTCGTTTTTGAATTGTTCATTGAAGGTGGTTTTGCTGAACTGTTTTCACTTTGCTTCCATTAGCTAAAATTACCTTTGATGGCTCGACATGAATCCAACACTAAGCACACACTGGAACTAAACAAACAGTCAAAAGAGCAAGGTTACGTATCAGGGCAAAGAATGGCAGGTAAAATCACAAGTGTTCTACCCTGCCATCAAAAATTCAGAGGGTCTTTAAAAAATTATGAGAATGACACAGTGTCTTAAATTTTATTTCTTGAGGGATTTTCAACAAAATATGCTTGCTCTAGGAAAGAAGGATACATGTGAGGAACATTGTAATAAATTGAGAAAATGTTAGTGTTATTTAAAGGAAAAGACATAAGAGGTAAACTAAATTGTATCAATTTTAAAATATGTAATAACTGCATAAAAAAATAAAAGGAAAAGTTACACTGTACTTGCCTTTTCAGCAAAGTATAATATGGAAAAGAAATTGAGAAAATGTGCATATAATTACATTTTAATTAGCTAAATGTATTATAATTTATAAAGAAAACTAATCCTTGCTTCCCTATAGAAATGTTTACACTGTAGCTTGCTTTGTTTACTGTCTGAAGGTTCTGGATAGGTCACATTATGACAATACATTATTTGAGACAATCACATCCCCCCAACTGGAAGCATAAGGCTGTAAAACAAGATGGCAACATCTAAAATTCCAATTAAAGCTACAGGGAACCAGTTGGGGAGTAATGAATAGAAGAAATTAATGTTTATTCAAAAGGCTAGAAAGGTTACTGCTTTGCCTGCTGGAAAACATCTTTGGAACCAGATATTAAGTTGTGTTATATGGCTTGTAAAGATTTTGAAAATTATGCTTTCAACTTAAAAGCCAGAAACAGAAAGGTGTCAGTATACCTTTACCAGAAACAGATACTTTCTTTAGGTAATATGTCAGATGGATTTTTCCTGAACATTTTCTGTTTGTTTGAATGTTTACTTTTCAGTCCCTTGTGAAAGTACTGCACTATTCCCCCTATTTCAAAAGTAAATGATTTGACTTATTTTCAGGTAAAGAATCTTATTATTTAACTTTGAATATTTGCACCTAATGTTTTACTTATTAGATTGAGGGTTGCTGCATTGTACTGGCAAAGTTTACTGTGGGGAATTTGCCCTTCAAAGTGATACTGCATTATCAGCGCTATCATTCAAATATCCGTATGCTGACTTATTTTAAATGGAAACAGTAAGGTGTATCCCTCATTTGCCAATGTAATTTGGCTAGTGGCAGCTTACCTTAAATCAAGGGAAGGAGGGCATTGGTGATGCATTTACCCCTTATACAGGAAAACACGTGTGTGTGTGTGTGTGTGTGTGTGTGTGTGTGTGTGTGTGTGTGTGTGTGTGTGTGTGTGTGTGTGTGCATGTGTGTGCGCAAAATAATTCTGGTTAAGTTTCATTTACTCTTGGTAAGGTTGCACTGGCAGGCAGTCTGAGGTAAGTGAAATCCTGGGGAGCCTTGATCATAACTCTGAATTAGATGCATTTTCATGTCTCTGTGCTCACTTCCACAGAGTTCATCAGTGCTTTGCAAGTGTTTCTGTTTTATCCAGAACCATCCAGGCCAAGATAAGGATATTTTATTGAACTGTTTGCACTAGAACTTGTTGTATTAAGTGATTCTTACTATTTGCTTGCATTTTTAATGTATTTATTTAAATTTTTTGACTAAAACAAATCCCTTCGCTGTTCTATTTGGTTTTCAGCTGCAGTTTGCTTCTAAATCACCTTGTAAAAGGGTGAAATAGCTAGGCAATTAATTGTTTGGTATTGAGTTGCCCTTGAGAGCTATTTTTGCTGTGCTTTTATATTAGGAAAGCTCCAAAATCATCCATCTTGTTGCAGAAAGTATTTGTCTGGACTCTCTGAGTTGTGAAGCACTCCAGAGGGCATAGATAGACATTAGTTACAGTTTTGTTCTGTCTGCTATAAATTAGCCATGCTTGTTCAAAGCTGCTTGCTGTGCAGTTGTGATTAGCAGTACCCTGTACAGTAGCAAACTTTTAATAAACTTTACTTTTAAAGCTAGAGTTAGGAGTGAAACTAGTTACACAGTGAGACAGTGTGCACAATTTAACTTATAGAAACTAGTTTGCAGGTCAAACAGCACCAATTCCATATCCTAGCACTAACATCTTGCCCTTAATCATAGAAACTACCCTAGGAAACCCTGTTACAACCTAATCCTTAATCCTTATCAGCCCATTCTAATACAGGACCAGACAATGTGGATATGCAATTTTCAAACATCTCTGTGGCCAGCTTGGCAGATATAGGCCTCCTGAGACAATATTGCAATTTTCTCATGTTCTCAGACAACCAACTATTTAATAATTAAAAAATAGAACAGTGTGTGAGAGATGTAAACACACAACTTCCGTGGAGTCCAAAATCTCCCATAAGAATGAGGTTGTCAAAAACACGCACACTACATCCCTCACATATACTGCTCACCACACACATAGATCTTCTGCTGCTGAGGCCCTCCCTAACCTGAAAGACCTCTTAAGCCATTTAACAGTAACACCTTTCCTCAGCAATCACTAAAGCATATTTATTATTTATTTTTTTTTATATTTCTTGACTGGGTTTGTCCGACTGAGCTGAAGAGCCCTTTTTCAGCAGAGGCCCAGGGAGAAAAGCTCCATCATATTATACAATTATCGTTAAACAGTAGCATTAGACAGCAGTATTACAGAATTCTTACAAGATATTTAAATAGAAAACAGCAATATGTCATAGAGATTAATATAATGTTTGGTATAAGAGGTTATAATACCCAGTGTAGTCATAATGTCAGTTGCATGAAGGCAAGACAACTACTATTGAATGTTTCTCTGAGATGTTAGCTGCATAGGTTTTGGAAAACAGTTGAAAGACTAGTCAGAGAAGACTAGAGAGAGTCTGTGAGAAGAATGAGTAGAGGGCAGGAGGTAGATTATAATTTGGATAGGAGGGGATGTTTAGGGAGGGTAAGTACAGTGGCAGGACCAGTGACTTTTAAAGTACTCTTTGGTAGCTGCCTTAAATTGTTTAGGATGTGTGAGGGTCTTGATTACTAGTGGTAGCCTGTTCCAAGCAATGGTGGGATGATAGCTGTACATGTTACATCCAAATTTAGTTTTGGGTTTGTAGATTTGTAGCAGATCTTGGTTGGAGCTCTGGAGGGGTCTAGTGGGAGAATAATGGGAGATGAGAGAAGCTAGTGTTGGACAGTAGGAAGGCTGGTATAGGATAGAGTGATTGATCTGGAGCTGAGAAAGGAGTAGCTGGTGTGGTAACTCAAGTCAGTTTAGGTGTTTTAGAGAGAGACAGTGATGGGATTTGTAGGTTTGTTGAGCAGCAAATCTAGCTACCTTGTTATAGGTAGATTCAAATTTCATCAAAGGTGAGGAGTTGAGATTTGTGAGAATTTGGGAGCTATACATTAGACTGGGTAGAAGAAAAGCATGAGAGAGAGTAATCTTGGCTTCAGTGGTGAGACATTTCTTGTTTCAGTAAAGGAGCCTTAGTTTCTGATGAGTCTTCTTGATGCAATTATTAACATGTAAGTCAAATTTAAGTTGATCATCGATAGTGACACCTAAGAGTTTAGTGCTGGATTCTACCTTGATGGGAGTATTATTGAGGGTATGTCAAAAGCAACACCAAACACCACACAAACCTACACCCAATGGTCTCCCAAGAATGAAGTTCATAAGGCAAGCAAACACTTTACCTAATACACTTTTCATTGGGGATTCCATTGTACGACACACAGATTCCACATTCATCAGGTTAGACAAGGAGGAGATAACAGTTGCCATCTGCAGCCAGCATCCATAATATTATTCATGCTCTCTTCACTGATTCTGTCATAGTCCGTGTGAGTATAAATGACCTGAGATATATCTCACTACACTGTATGAAAAGAGACTCTGAATATGAGCCTTCCATTGGGCAGTAGTCCACCTTCACCAAGAATGATACCTCAGCATAAACTTATAATGATTGATTTTGATAATTGGCTTAGTTTCTGCTGTCATTCTATGGGGATCCAATAGCTGTCAACATGGGAGGACATGGTTAACAGATGGGCTGCTTTGCCAAGGGTGGTCTACACCTGTCCCCCCTTAGGCGTCCAGATTTTGGCTGAAACCCTTAAAGCCCTTTTTAGGTAATGCCAAAATGACAAAACTACCAACATAGTGAAAAAGACTAATAGCAACCTTAGCCAGCTGCTGCTTAATGCTAGGAGCCTAAACAAAAAACTCCACACCCTACAGGCTTTCCTCATTCTGGAGAAAGTAGACATCTGTGGCCTCACATAGATTTGATTTAAAGCCATAGAAAGTACTCTGGAAGTACAATGTTACTGTGCCTTTCACACATTTAGACCAATAACAGCACAACCTAGAGCTAAAGGAGGAGGTCTCTCTATTTACATTTTCAGTAAATATACCTCCAGGTTAGTAAAACAAGATGATGCTATGGAGTTCATACGCATGTAAGTCACCAAAGATAGGTTCCCTCCCCATATCCTATCTAGCAATAGGTCACCATTTATGCCCCAACAGCCTCACAACTCTTACCTAAATATCTTAGAGGAGCTCAATAGCTAACCAAATACCCAATTCATGGGTGACTGTAACTACCCCTCTTTAGACTAGGAAACATATACTTCCTCAAACTCACAGGCACAATGCTTCCTGGACTTTATTAACACAAACACCCTGGACACAGGATCAAACATATTGGATCTTATACTTACAAATGTGAAAGAACACTGCCCCTCCCCATGTCATGTCCTCACTGGTGAGGTCAGGTCACAAAGCTGTCTGCGTCAAAATAAAAATCAATCCAGAAAACTCAACTAAACCCATAAGAGTTAGGAACTATTCTAAGGCAAATGACATCATATTACGTAAAGGTTTATCAAAATTCAAGGCTCCCCCTTAGAGACCCCAAGACCACAGCTACCTATATAAACATGGGAATGGCTGCATAGAGGCTGTCACCCCTCCCAGAAGGAACCCCAAAACAAACTCTTCTGGCGGAATCCTAATCTAAACCAGGTTTGCCCTGGCAGTAGTTTAAAAGAGTAGTTTTTCTAATCTGTGGCATGACGTTTTGTGTGATACATAGATTGTATATTAAGGTGAGGGGGAAGATACAGGTGATTTCTGCAGTGACTTCTTTGGCATGTATGACTTTGAAATGAATGATGGTGAGACAGGTAATTTGTGATCTGGGGGTATGTAGATTTTATTGATGGGAGACTTCTAAATTCTTTAAGGAAATCTGAGGAATGTTTTGCTGTGGTACATTAAATGGTGTTTGTAGACAGGGTGACATGAGGAAGCTTTCCTCCTGTAAAAATGTTAATTTCTTTCCAAAAATGCTTATGGGGGATTTGAGAGAGTTGTTTCTTTGTTTGGAGATTACTGGTGAGCCTTCAAATGGACTGCTTAGCTAGGTTATGTAGTTATAACTGAGGCTTGGTTCTCAGTCGTGGGGGAGGGATGCTAGGTTATGTAGTTATAAATGAGGCTTGGTTCTCAATCGTGGGGTAGGGATGCTAGGTTATGTAGTTATAACTGAGGCTTGGTTCTCAGTCGTGGGGGAGGGATGCTAGGTTATGTAGTTATAACTGAGGCTTGGTTCTCAGTCGTGGGGGAGGGATGCTAGGTTATGTAGTTATAACTGAGGCTTGGTTCTCAGTCGTGGGGGAGGGATGCTAGGTTATGTAGTTATAACTGAGGCTTGATTCTCAGTCATGGGGGAGGGATGCTAGGTTATGTAGTTATAACTGAGGCTTGGTTCTCAGTCATGGGGAGGGATGCTAGGTTATGTAGTTATAACTGAGGCTTGGTTCTCAGTCGTGGGGGAGGGATGCTAGGTTATGTAGTTATAACTGAGGCTTGGTTCTCAGTCATGGGGGAGGGATGCCAGGTTATGTAGTTATAACTGAGGCTTGGTTCTCAGTCATGGGGGAGGGATGCCAGGTTATGTAGTTATAACTGAGGCTTGGTTCTCAGTCGTGGGGGAGGGATGCTAGGTTATGTAGTTATAACTGAGGCTTGGTTCTCAGTCATGGGGAGGGATGCTAGGTTATGTAGCTATAACTGAGGCTTGGTTCTCAGTCGTGGGGGAGGGATGCTAGGTTATGTAGTTATAACTGAGGCTTGGTTCTCAGTCATGGGGGAGGGATGCCAGGTTATGTAGTTATAACTGAGGCTTGGTTCTCAGTCGTGGGGGAGGGATGCTAGGTTATGTAGTTATAACTGAGGCTTGGTTCTCAGTCATGGGGGAGGGATGCTAGGTTATGTAGTTATAACTGAAGCTTGGTTCTCAGTCATGGGGGAGGGATGCTAGGTTATGTAGCTATAACTGAGGCTTGGTTCTCAGTCGTGGGGGAGGGATGCTAGGTTATGTAGTTATAAGTGAGGCTTGGTTCTCAGTCATGGGGGAGGGATGCTAGGTTATGTAGTTATAACTGAGGCTTGGTTCTCAGTCATGGGGGAGGGATGCTAGGTTATGTAGTTATAACTGAGGCTTGGTTCTCAGTCGTGGGGGAGGGATGCTAGGTTATGTAGTTATTGAGGGAGGAATGCTAGGTTATGTAGTTATAACTGAGGCTTGGTTCTCAGTCGTGGGGGAGGGATTCTAGGTTATGTAGTTATAACTGAGGCTTGGTTCTCAGTCGTGGGGGAGGGATGCTAGGTTATGTAGTTATAACTGAGGCTTGGTTCTCAGTCGTGGAGGAGGGATGTTAGGTTATGTAGTTATAACTGAGGCTTGGTTCTCAGTCATGGGGGAGGGATGCTAGGTTATGTAGTTATAACTGAGGCTTGGTTCTCAGTCATGGGGGAGGGATGCTAGGTTATGTAGTTATAACTGAGGCTTGGTTCTCAGTCGTGAGGGAGGGATTCTAGGTTATGTAGTTATAACTGAGGCTTGGTTCTCAGTCGTGGGGGAGGGATGCTAGGTTATGTAGTTATAACTGAGGCTTGGTTCTCAGTCGTGGAGGAGGGATTTTAGGTTATGTAGTTATAAGTGAGGCTTGGTTCTCAGTCATGGGGGAGGGATGCTAGGTTATGTAGTTATAACTGAGGCTTGGTTCTCAGTCGTGGGGGAGGGATGCTAGGTTATGTAGTTATAACTCAGGCTTGGTTCTCAGTCGTGGGGGAGGAATGCTAGGTTATGTAGTTATAACTGAGGCTTGGTTCTCAGTCATGGGGAGGGATGCTAGGTTATGTAGTTATAACTGAGGCTTGGTTCTCAGTCGTGGGGGAGGGATGCTAGGTTATGTAGTTATAACTGAGGCTTGGTTCTCAGTCGTGAGGGAGGGATTCTAGGTTATGTAGTTATAACTGAGGCTTGGTTCTCAGTCGTGGGGGAGGGATGCTAGGTTATGTAGTTATAACTGAGGCTTGGTTCTCAGTCGTGGGGGAGGGATGCTAGGTTATGTAGTTATAACTGAGGCTTAGTTCTCAGTCGTGGGGGAGGGATGCTAGGTTATGTAGTTATAACTGAGGCTTGGTTCTTAGTCATGGGGGAGGGATGCTAGGTTATGTAGTTATAACTGAGGCTTGGTTCTCAGTCGTGGGGGAGGGATGCTAGGTTATGTAGTTATAACTGAGGCTTGGTTCTCAGTCGTGGGGGAGGGATGCTAGGTTATGTAGTTATAACTGAGGCTTGGTTCTCAGTTGTGGGGGAGGGATGCTAGGTGATGTAGTTATAACCGAGGCTTGGTTCTCAGTTGTGGGGGAGGGATGCTAGGTTATGTAGTTATAACTGAGGCTTGGTTCACAGTCGTGGGTGAGGGATGCTAGGTTATGTAGTTATTGCGGGAGGGATGCTAGGTTATGTAGTTATAACTGAGGCTTGGTTCTCAGTCGTGGCGGAGGGATGCTAGGTTATGTAGTTATAACTGAGGCCTCGTTCTCAGTCGTGGGGGAGGGATGCTAGGTTATGTAGTTATAACTGAGGCTTGGTTCTCAGTCGTGGGGGAGGGATGCTAGGTTATGTAGCTATAACTGAGGCTTGGTTTTCAGTCGTGGGGGAGGGATGCTTGGTTATGTAGTTATAACTGAGGCTTGGTTCCCAGTCATGGGGGAGGGATGCTAGGTTATGTAGTTATAACTGAGGCTTGGTTCTCAGTCGTGGGGAGGGATGCTAGGTTATGTAGTTATAACTGAGGCTTGGTTCTCAGTCGTGGGGGAGGGATGCTAGGTTATGTAGTTATAACTGAGGCTTGGTTCTCAGTCATGGGGGAGGGATGCTAGGTTATGTAGTTATAACTGAGGCTTGGTTCTCAGTCGTGGGGGAGGGATGCTAGATTATGTAGTTATAACTGAGGCTTGGTTCTCAGTCGTGGGGGAGGGATGCTAGATTATGTAGTTATAACTGAGGCTTGGTTCTCAGTCGTGGAGGAGGGATGCTAGGTTATGTAGTTATAACTGAGGCTTGGTTCTCAGTCGTGGGGAGGGATGCTAGGTTATGTAGTTATAACTGAGGCTTGGTTCTCAGTCGTGGGGGAGGGATGCTAGGTTATGTAGTTATAACTGAGGCTTGGTTCTCAGTCGTGGGGGAGGAATGCTAGGTTATGTAGCTATAACTGAGGCTTGGTTCTCAGTCGTGGGGGAGGGATGCTAGGTTATGTAGTTATAACTGAGGCTTGGTTCTCAGTCATGGGGGAGGGATGCTAGGTTATGTAGTTATAACTGAGGCTTGGATCTCAGTCGTGGGGGAGGGATGCTAGGTTATGTAGTTATAACTGAGGCTTGGTTCTCAGTCGTGGGGGGGTTGCTAGGTTTTGTAGTTATAACTGAGGCTTGGTTCTCAGTCGTGGGGGAGGGATGCTAGGTTATGTAGTTATAACTGAGGCTTCGTTCTCAGTCGTGGGGGAGGGATGCTAGGTTATGTAGTTATAACTGAGGCTTGGTTCTCAGTCGTGGGGGAGGGATGCTAGGTTATGTAGTTATAACTGAGGCTTGGTTCTCAGTTGTGGGGGAGGGATGCTAGGTGATGTAGTTATAACCGAGGCTTGGTTCTCAGTTGTGGGTGAGGGATGCTAGGTTATGTAGTTATAACTGAGGCTTGGTTCACAGTCGTGGGTGAGGGATGCTAGGTTATGTAGTTATTGCGGGAGGGATGCTAGGTTATGTAGTTATAACTGAGGCTTGGTTCTCAGTCGTGGCGGAGGGATGCTAGGTTATGTAGTTATAACTGAGGCCTCGTTCTCAGTCGTGGGGGAGGGATGCTAGGTTATGTAGTTATAACTGAGGCTTGGTTCTCAGTCGTGGGGGAGGGATGCTAGATTATGTAGTTATAACTGAGGCTTGGTTCTCAGTCGTGGAGGAGGGATGCTAGGTTATGTACTTATAACTGAGGCTTGGTTCTCAGTCGTGGGGAGGGATGCTAGGTTATGTAGTTATAACTGAGGCTTGGTTCTCAGTCGTGGGGGAGGGATGCTAGGTTATGTAGTTATAACTGAGGCTTAGTTCTCAGTCGTGGGGGAGGGATGCTAGGTTATGTAGTTATAACTGAGGCTTGGTTCTTAGTCATGGGGGAGGGATGCTAGGTTATGTAGTTATAACTGAGGCTTGGTTCTCAGTCGTGGGGGAGGGATGCTAGGTTATGTAGTTATAACTGAGGCTTGGTTCTCAGTCGTGGGGGAGGGATGCTAGGTTATGTAGTTATAACTGAGGCTTGGTTCTCAGTTGTGGGGGAGGGATGCTAGGTGATGTAGTTATAACCGAGGCTTGGTTCTCAGTTGTGGGGGAGGGATGCTAGGTTATGTAGTTATAACTGAGGCTTGGTTCACAGTCGTGGGTGAGGGATGCTAGGTTATGTAGTTATTGCGGGAGGGATGCTAGGTTATGTAGTTATAACTGAGGCTTGGTTCTCAGTCGTGGCGGAGGGATGCTAGGTTATGTAGTTATAACTGAGGCCTCGTTCTCAGTCGTGGGGGAGGGATGCTAGGTTATGTAGTTATAACTGAGGCTTGGTTCTCAGTCGTGGGGGAGGGATGCTAGGTTATGTAGCTATAACTGAGGCTTGGTTTTCAGTCATGGGGGAGGGATGCTTGGTTATGTAGTTATAACTGAGGCTTGGTTCTCAGTCGTGGGGGAGGGATGCTAGGTTATGTAGTTATAACTGAGGCTTGGTTCTCAGTCGTGGGGAGGGATGCTAGGTTATGTAGTTATAACTGAGGCTTGGTTCTCAGTCGTGGGGGAGGGATGCTAGGTTATGTAGTTATAACTGAGGCTTGGTTCTCAGTCATGGGGAGGGATGCTAGGTTATGTAGTTATAACTGAGGCTTGGTTCTCAGTCGTGGGGAGGGATGCTAGATTATGTAGTTATAACTGAGGCTTGGTTCTCAGTCGTGGGGGAGGGATGCTAGATTATGTAGTTATAACTGAGGCTTGGTTCTCAGTCGTGGAGGAGGGATGCTAGGTTATGTAGTTATAACTGAGGCTTGGTTCTCAGTCGTGGGGAGGGATGCTAGGTTATGTAGTTATAACTGAGGCTTGGTTCTCAGTCGTGGGGAGGGATGCTAGGTTATGTAGTTATAACTGAGGCTTGGTTCTCAGTCGTGGGGGAGGAATGCTAGGTTATGTAGCTATAACTGAGGCTTGGTTCTCAGTCGTGGGGGAGGGATGCTAGGTTATGTAGTTATAACTGAGACTTGGTTCTCAGTCATGGGGGAGGAATGCTAGGTTATGTAGTTATAACTGAGGCTTGGATCTCAGTCGTGGGGGAGGGATGCTAGGTTATGTAGTTATAACTGAGGCTTTGTTCTCAGTCATGGGGGGGTTGCTAGGTTTTGTAGTTATAACTGAGGCTTGGTTCTCAGTCGTGGGGGAGGGATGCTAGGTTATGTAGTTATAACTGAGGCTTTGTTCTCAGTCGTGGGGGAGGGATGCTAGGTTATGTAGTTATAACTGAGGCTTGGTTCTCAGTCGTGGGGGAGGGATGCTAGGTTATGTAGTTATAACTGAGGCTTGGTTCTCAGTTGTGGGGAGGGATGCTAGGTGATGTAGTTATAACCGAGGCTTGGTTCTCAGTTGTGGGGGAGGGATGCTAGGTTATGTAGTTATAACTGAGGCTTGGTTCACAGTCATGGGTGAGGGATGCTAGGTTATGTAGTTATTGCGGGAGGGATGCTAGGTTATGTAGTTATAACTGAGGCTTGGTTCTCAGTCGTGGCGGAGGGATGCTAGGTTATGTAGTTATAACTGAGGCCTCGTTCTCAGTCGTGGGGGAGGGATGCTAGGTTATGTAGTTATAACTGAGGCTTGGTTCTCAGTCGTGGGGGAGGGATGCTAGGTTATGTAGCTATAACTGAGGCTTGGTTTTCAGTCGTGGGGGAGGGATGCTTGGTTATGTAGTTATAACTGAGGCTTGGTTCTCAGTCGTGGGGGAGGGATGCTAGGTTATGTAGTTATAACTGAGGCTTGGTTCTCAGTCGTGGGGAGGGATGCTAGGTTATGTAGTTATAACTGAGGCTTGGTTCTCAGTCGTGGGGGAGGGATGCTAGGTTATGTAGTTATAACTGAGGCTTGGTTCTCAGTCATGGGGGAGGGATGCTAGGTTATGTAGTTATAACTGAGGCTTGGTTCTCAGTCGTGGGGGAGGGATGCTAGATTATGTAGTTATAACTGAGGCTTGGTTCTCAGTCGTGGGGGAGGGATGCTAGATTATGTAGTTATAACTGAGGCTTGGTTCTCAGTCGTGGAGGAGGGATGCTAGGTTATGTAGTTATAACTGAGGCTTGGTTCTCAGTCGTGGGGAGGGATGCTAGGTTATGTAGTTATAACTGAGGCTTGGTTCTCAGTCGTGGGGAGGGATGCTAGGTTATGTAGTTATAACTGAGGCTTGGTTCTCAGTCGTGGGGGAGGGATGCTAGGTTATGTAGCTATAACTGAGGCTTGGTCCTCAGTCGTGGGGGAGGGATGCTAGGTTATGTAGTTATAACTGAGGCTTGGTTCTCAGTCATGGGGGAGGGATGCTAGGTTATGTAGTTATAACTGAGGCTTGGATCTCAGTCGTGGGGGAGGGATGCTAGGTTATGTAGTTATAACTGAGGCTTGGTTCTCAGTCGTGGGGAGGTTGCTAGGTTTTGTAGTTATAACTGAGGCTTGGTTCTCAGTCGTGGGGGAGGGATGCTAGGTTATGTAGTTATAACTGGGGCTTCGTTCTCAGTCGTGGGGGAGGGATGCTAGGTTATGTAGTTATAACTGAGGCTTGGTTCTCAGTCGTGGGGGAGGGATGCTAGGTTATGTAGTTATAACTGAGGCTTGGTTCTCAGTCGTGGGGAGGGATGCTATGTTATGTAGTTATAACTGAGGCTTGTTTCTCAGTCGTGGGGGAGGGATGCTATGTTATGTAGTTATAACTGAGGCTTGGTTCTCAGTCGTGGGGGAGGGATGCTAGGTTATGTAGTTATAACTGAGGCTTGGTTCTCAGTCGTGGGGGAGGGATGCTAGGTTATGTAGTTATAACTGAGGCTTGGTTCTCAGTCGTGGGGGAGGGATGCTAGGTTATGTAGTTATAACTGAGGCTTGGTTCTCAGTCATGGGGGAGGGATTCTAGGTTATGTAGTTATAACTGAGGCTTGGTTCTCAGTTGTGGGGGAGGGATGCTAGGTTATGTAGTTATAACTGAGGCTTGGTTCTCAGTTGTGGCGGAGGGATGCTAGGTTAAGTAGTTATAACTGAGGCTTGGTTCTCAGTCGTGGGGGAGGGGTGCTAGGTTATGTAGTTATAACTGAGGCTTGGTTCTCAGTTGTGGGGGGGTGCTAGGTTATGTAGTTATAATTGAGGCTTGGTTCTCAGTCGTGGGGGAGGGGTGCTAGGTTATGTAGTTATAACTGAGGCTTGGTTCTCAGTCGTGGCGGAGGGATGCCAGGTTATGTAGTTATAACTGAGGCTTGGTTCTCAGTCGTGGGGGAGGGATGCTAGGTTATGTAGTTATAACTGAGGCTTGGTTATCAGTCGTGGGGGAGGGATGCTAGGTTATGTAGTTATAACTGAGGCTTGGTTCTCAGTCATGGGGGAGGGATGCTAGGTTATGTAGTTATAACTGAGGCTTGGTTCTCAGTCATGGGGGAGGGATGCTAGGTTATGTAGTTATAACTGAGGCGTGGTTCTCAGTCATGGGGGAGGTATGCTAGGTTATGTAGTTATAACTGAGGCTTTGTTCTCAGTCGTGGGGGAGGGATGCTAGGTTATGTAGTTATAACTGAGTCTTGGTTCTCAGTTGTGGGGGAGGGATGCTACGTTATGTAGTTATAACTGAGGCTTGGTTCTCAGTTGTGGGGGAGGGATGCTAGGTTATGTAGTTATAACTGAGGCTTAGTTCTCAGTCGTGGGGGATGGATGCTAGGTTATGTAGTTATAACTGAGGCTTGGTGCTCAGTCGTGGGGGAGGGATGCTAGGTTATGTAGTTATAACTGAGGCTTGTTTCTCAGTCGTGGGAGAGGGATGCTAGGTTATGTAGTTATAACTGAGGCTTGGTTCTCAGTCGTGGGGGAGGGATGCTAGGTTATGTAGTTGTAACTGAGGCTTGGTTCTCAGTTGTGGGGGTGGGATGCTAGGTTATGTAGTTATAACTGAGGCTTGGTTCTCAGTCGTGGGAGAGGGATGCTAGGTTATGTAGTTATAACTGAGGCTTGGTTCTCAGTCATGGGGGAGGGATTCTAGGTTATGTAGTTATAACTGAGGCTTGGTTCTCAGTTGTGGGGGAGGGATGCTAGGTTATGTAGGTATAACTGAGGCTTGGTTCTCAGTTGCGGCGGAGGGATGCTAGGTTAAGTAGTTATAACTGAGGCTTTGTTCTCAGTCGTGGGGGAGGGGTGCTAGGTTATGTAGTTATAACTGAGGCTTGGTTCTCAGTTGTGGGGGAGGGGTGCTAGGTTATGTAGTTATAATTGAGGCTTGGTTCTCAGTCGTGGGGGAGGGGTGCTAGGTTATGTAGTTATAACTGAGGCTTAGTTCTCAGTCGTGGGGGAGGGATGCTAGGTTATGTAGTTATAACCGAGGCTTGGTTCTCAGTCGTGGGGGAGGGATTCTAGGTTATGTAGTTATAACTGAGGCTTGGTTCTCAGTCGTGGGGGAGGGATGCTAGGTTATGTAGTTATAACTGAGGCTTGGTTCTCAGTCATGGGGGAGGGATGCTAGGTTATGTAGTTATAACTGAGGCTTGGTTCTCAGTCGTGGGGGAGGGATGCTAGGTTATGTAGTTATAACTGAGGCTTGGTTCTCTGTCGTGGTGGAGGGATGCTAGGTTATGTAGTTATAACTGAGGCTTGGTTCTCAGTCATGGGGGAGGGAATCTAGGTTATGTAGTTATAACTGAGGCTTGGTTCTCAGTCATGGCGGAGGGATGCCAGGTTATGTAGTTACAACTGAGGCTTGGTTCTCAGTCGTGGGGGAGGGATGCTAGGTTATGTAGTTATAACTGAGGCTTGGTTATCAGTCGTGGGGGTGGGATGCTAGGTTATGTAGTTATAACTGAGGCTTGGTTCTCAGTCATGGGGGAGGGATGCTAGGTTATGTAGTTATAACTGAGGCTTGGTTCTCAGTCGTGCGGGAGGGATGCTAGGTTATGTAGTTATAACTGAGGCGTGGTTCTCAGTCATGGGGGAGGTATGCTAGGTTATGTAGTTATAACTGAGGCTTGGTTCTCAGTCGTGGGGGAGGGATGCTAGGTTATGTAGTTATAACTGAGTCTTGGTTCTCAGTTGTGGGGGAGGGATGCTAGGTTATGTAGTTATAACTGAGGCTTGGTTCTCAGTTGTGGGGGAGGGATGCTAGGTTATGTAGTTATAACTGAGGCTTAGTTCTCAGTCGTGGGCGATGGATGCTAGGTTATGTAGTTATAACTGAGGCTTTGTGCTCAGTCGTGGGGGAGGGATGCTAGGTTATGTAGTTATAACTGAGGCTTGTTTCTCAGTCGTGGGAGAGGGATGCTAGGTTATGTAGTTATAACTGAGGCTTGGTTCTTAGTCGTGGGGGAGGGATGCTAGGTTATGTAGTTGTAACTGAGGCTTGGTTCTCAGTCATGGGGGAGGGATGTTTCCATTTTTACTATTCTTCATTTCTTACAGTGGGAAGATGCTTCAGTTAAATGGACACCCATTCAGTTTTGGTGTAAAGTATTTATCTTGCAGGTCTAGAAGAATGTTGGTTAGGCTTATGGCTGCCGTGTTAGGGTCATCTAAAGGGAGTATATGGTTCCAATTGCTGGCTGCAAGAAAGTTTTTGAGTTTGTCAGTATTAGTGCGAGTCTAGTTTGTATGTGGCAGGAGTGACACCAGCTATCATAGTGACTGGCAGACAGACTGGCACCTTTGATGTTTCTTTTTTAAAGGAGTGAAGCTTCTATAGCTAACAAAAAGGAAAAAGCTGCCTATTAAATATAATATTGTTAAGCTAGCAATGCCTGTAAGTAAGAGTCTGTCTATCAGATGATCTGTCTTATGGATTATATAATACTACTGCTTCTTATAAATTGCAGTGAGGTAAATGGATAATCATAAATGATCCTAGAAGGACAAAACTTTCTTAGTTGGCCCATAAACAAAGGAAGTGACTTGGCAACAATGCCATCCCTTAGCAAGCTGATCAAACCAGGAATAAGTGAATTCACAGGAACAGAGGACTCAGGTTTCATTTTATAAAGAAAGTGGAAAATTTCTATTTTTTTCTTAACTAGTCTGAAATGCAGGACTGTAGCCAGTCTTATGGAATATGTACATACTGCTGAGATGAATCAGTGCTAAACACACCACTTCTGGAACGTAACTCTTAAACTGTAACACTGACATTGCTTAATTCTGCCCAGGAGGACAATTTCACAGTAACTGTATGAGATCACTGTGCAGGCAATATGTAGACATAGTCGGAAAATCTGAGGCAAAAATATAAAAAAAAAATAGCAGCATTCTGAGCCCTCTATCATTTACATAGCGAAGCATCATCATTGTTAGTTTCAGTAGTTTCTCCCAAAGATATGCTACAATAAGTCTTCACAGTAGTGCTTACCTGGCAGAAGCTTTTTTTTTTCAGCTAAAATATTGCACTTCTACTATGTGAAATCATCTTTAAGCAAGACATCAAAAACTAATTTTACTTTTGACACACTTACCAGAAAAAGGGTTAACTGAAAAGAAAAATACCCCCCGCTCATAAAAAACAGATATGTCAGAAAGATTAAGCAAAAAAAAGAATGTATTGCTTAATGTTTTCAACACACTTTTAAAAGGCATAAGGTATAGACAGAAGATTTATAAAATGTGGGATGACTATATCCTGTCTCCCTCAAGTTAATTCTCACACACCCATAGGAGATGGCTGACACAGCTCAATCAAAGCATGCCAGAATATCTCTTTTTGAAAGGTAGGGTAAACTTTATCATATCAGCCAAGTAAGATTCTGGCAGTCAACTATATATCTACAGAGTCCACCTCAGACAGTAATGAATGTGGCTTAATGTTTCCCTAACACACAAAACCAGTTTACTTATGAGTGCTGCAGGTTCCTGAGGTAGAATTCTGCTACTTTTCATTTGCCATCTAAGATTCAGGATGAACACTAAGTCTCACCAAGGCAGACCACAGCCTTCTTTACTGTCTGCTAGAACTCAGACCCAGATATTTTTACAGAGGCATACAACATGTATGTATGTATGTGTACATGTGAGTATGAGCACGTGCATGCACACAAGCATGCGCGTGCACACACACACACACACACACAGACACACAGACACAGAGACACACATTCACACAAACACACACACATACACACACACACACACACACACACACACACACACACACACACACACACACACACACACAAACACACAAACAGAGACACACACTCACACAAACACACACACATACATACAAACACACACACACACACACAGACACACACACACACACACACACACACACATATACACACACACAGACACTCACAGACACAGACACACAGACACACACACACACACGCACGCACACACACACACACACACACACACACACACACACATGCACACACACACACACACACACACACACACACACACACACACACACACACACACACACACACACGTCAGGAATACCTTCTGACCATAAGCACTTGCAGCCCCTTCTGCAAACTCCCTCTTGTCTTACAGCGTAAGAACTGAGAGCTGCACTGTGCAGTTCTGCCTTACTGATCTTTCCCAATATTCCATCCAGAATAAATTCACTGCTTTTCTTTTATTTAGCTATCATTCAGGGATAATCTCACCCACTTCCTAACCTAAGATAACAATACACAATCATTTACCATTATCAGTTTCATAGCCCATAATTTTGTTTGTGTGTTTTGGCTTTTCCCGGTTAGGGGTCGCCACAGAGGAACTCCGGTCCGCTTATGTTTGGTAGTGGATTTTTACGTACCAGGTTACCAGCCCTGATGCACAACCTTCAACGAAGGCACGCCCCATTCACGTATGCCTCCACACAGAAGACACTCTAGCTGAGAATCAAACGGGACAACGTCTTACTGTGAGGCGACAATGCTACCATAGCACCACCACCGCAGTAGTTCCATAGCCCAGAATAATTTTATTATATTCCTCTACTTATGAGTGGGATTCATGTCATCCATAACCTTCCTAACTAAAGCCACATTTCTGTCTTTCTGGAAAATGTGGACTCTATCTGTAGAGTACCTCCCCCACATACATATTTTCCAATGTTTGGGTGTGTGATTGCAAACCTGCAAAGTTCAATGTAGTCAGAGATGCATTCTACTAACATGTCTGGAGGGCTGTCATCAAATACTGTTACTTCCTTATCCCATTTTCCATAGCTCTCAACTGTCCAGATTTTCACAGAATGCCCATATTTTTGCTTCACTTTTTTGGTTTGCTCCTCATAAAATTTGTGGTTTTCAGGTAAATCACGGAGGATAGAAGTCACTAAACAAAGGCATATGTTTGAGTTTCAGACTTCATATCCTTCAGAAAATGTATGTTTATACAAATCCTAATATTCTAGCAACTTTCTAAGTTTGTTAGTGCAATATTTAAAATTTGTCCATATTTTTGGGCCTTTGTCCCCCCATTGTATTAGGCAGGCTCTGCCCAGATTTCTTAATCTAAGAGGTTGAGAGGTACGCCATTTACCAACATCTCAATCAAAGATGATCCAAACCAGTATTATATGAAAGGGTGCATTTCCCAGCCCCAAAATACTAGTTGATGTTTCCTTCAGGAAACATTCTCCAATCCTCCTTAATGACTGTATGTTTTACAATTACTATATCATACATCTCTCCTTGCAACTGTCTCCTTTCCCTCTGGTAAGATAAAATATAACAAGTTTATGAATATCTAGAACACTGGCATTGGAGCAGCACAGAACCATACTATTTCTACACGATTGCCATACCATAAACCAACCACCCTCAAGTGACTCATTCTTACATGGAAAACCTCTTCTCTCCCAAAGTACCTGTTCATCATGAGCATTAGCAGCCCCTTTTACAAGAGGAACTTGTTGAAGTGCCTTGTAGCTGCTGGTGATGCCAAACTTTCCACTTTAGTTTTAATAATCTTTGTCTTGCTGTCCCCATTAACAGTCAAAACCAAGAACACTGGCTGCACCAGTGTCACATTTCTGCCTGTTACTGAGTGCAATCATTGCTGTACAGTAAATAGTTAAGCGGTTCCTAAGCTGTTTTTCAAGCAACTTTCTTCTATTTATGCAAATCAGGTGGTGGTGTTGCGGTAGCGTTGTCGCCTCACAGCAAGACATTGTCCCATTCGATTCTCAGCTAGAGCATCTTCTGTGGAGACATGCGGGAATGGGCGTACCTTCGTTGAAGGTTGTGCATTAGGGCCGGCAACTCAGCATATAAAAATCAACTGCCAATCATTAGCGGACCAGAGTTCCCCTGTGGTGACCCCTAATCGGGAAAAAGCCAAAAGACACAACAAAAAAGTGCCAGTTTTCATGTGCAACTCACCATGTTTGACCTGTTTTCTTTCGAACATTCCTAAACTTAATTCTATAAGATTATTATTATTATTATTATTATTATTATTATTAACATTCAATTAATTCATTTCAGTACAGCTTTCATACACTTCAGGAATTCTTCACAGAAAAAGAGTTACTGATATTTACACAACTCCATTTTGTACAAAATATATTTATTAAGCATCAAGTCAGAGTCACAATGACATATTTATTGGATGCAATCAATACTTGATAAAGGTAATAGCAGCAAGTGGCATTATACTGAGGAAAGGCACAAACTTTTTACTGACCCTCTATCACACATTTACTCTGATTATGTGCGATTGTAATCAGTTAGGTTATTTTGTTTCTATTTTAAGTAATTATCAACTGTGTTATATGTAAAGCTACTTTTTACATGAGAAAAACATACAGGGTTATATGGAATCTCATTCCTCTGAAAAAATAAGCTATGTACTCACTATAACGTTCCATCTGTGTTGTCAATCCTCATTTATCCTTGACAGATGGGTTTTGATTCCGATCTCGGAACCGACTCAGCCTTTACTACAGCTCACACCAGCCAAATACTTTCGATCTTCACCTCTACCCAGAACCCCTCTCTCTCAATTACCTCAGATCGAGTGTGCAGAAAATTTGAACACATTTGAAAACATATATACATGTATATATACATATAAAGAAAGTAAGCCAGATGGAAGCCTTATTCACTGTATTTGGGTAGCATAACAATTTAGGCTCATGTGATCAGTTCCAACAAAAACCTTTGAGGTTGGGGGATGAAGGGAGGGGAGTCAAGGATAAATGAAGATCGACAGCACAGATGGAATGTTGAGGTGAGTACATAACTTAATCTGATGTTATCAATCTTCATTTTATCCTTGGCAGATGGGACAGAGTCCCCAGATACCTAAAAACTTTGGTGGACTCATGGAAGGATATTCCTAAGTACCACTGAGCAAAAAGAAGCTCTTCCCCTAAAGATCAGGTCCAGTTTGTAGTGAGTGATAAAGGTACAGAGAGAAGCCCAAGTAGCTGCTGCACATATGTCATCCACAGAAGCTTTAGACTGGAAGACCGCTGAAGTGGCTAAAGGCCTTGTTGAATGTGGTTTGACAGGTTTAGGCAAGGTTAATTTGTTTTTATCATCAATGAAAGAAATACAATCTTTCAGTCACTTAGAAAGGGTAATCTTACTTTCTGCTCCCAATTTTGCAGTAGAAAAAGAAATAACAGTTGACTTGATTTTCTTATCATTTTTGTTCTGTGAAGATAAAAACGTAATTGTCTGTGGACATCTAGTAAATGTAGAGCATATTCCCCTTTGTTAGAATGATTAGGGAAGAAGACCAGTAAAGTAATAATCTGGTTGATATTAGCTTCTGACACTACCGTTGGCAGGAAGGAGGGGTTTGTTTGTAAAGATACCCTATCCTAATGGAAAACTAGGTAAGGAGCTGCAGATGATAAGGCCTGGATTTCTGAAATTCTTCTGGCTGAAGCAATGGCTACCAAAAAGAGTGTCTCCCAAGACAGAAACTTCAGATTGCATTCCACAGAGGGTTCAAAAGGGGAATGTATCACCACTTGTAGTACTAAATTCAAGTTCCAAGGAGGAGTCGGATCGTTATACAGGAGTTTTAACAAAAGAGTCCCCCTCAAAAAATATTTGTAAAGCCCGTGAGAGGCTAAAGAACTTTCATCTAAACCACTGTGAAAATTAGAAATTGGAGCCAATTGCAGTTTTATGGTGGATGGAGAAGCCGTAGCATTGAACAGAGATGCTAAGAAACCTAATACATGCTCAACTGAAGCAGAAAAAGGGTCAATTTGTTCTTCATGGGCCCAAATTGTAAATCTCTTCCACTTACTTAAATATAGTTTTCTAGTAGAAGGTTTATGAGCTGATAAGAGGATGTGACATACTGAAGAGGACATATTAGGATGCCTGGCCACTAGTGTAATGGGAGGATCCAAGTAGTCAGCTTGAGATTCATAATATTTGGATGAACAAGGCCGTCTGGATGAGATAGGAGATCTGGTACTGTCTGGATGAGATAGGAGATCTGGTACTGGGTCCAGAATCCAAGGTTGACAAATCAAGTGAGGCCAAAGAAAGGGGAACCAAATCTGTCAAGGCCACAAGGGGGCAATGAGGATTACTGTACTCTTCAACCTGAGTGCTTTCTGTTAGAATTTGGGGATTATAGGTATCAGGGCAAAGAAATACAGTAGATTGGGGGACCAGTCGTGGAGGAGAGCATACCTGGGTGACTTTCACAGAGGGGGAATGAGGGCAAAGTAACTGCTGCATTTGTTGTTTATGGGAGATGTAAACAGATCACAGCAAGATTGATCCCAATGACAGAATATCTTTTACTACACTTCTGGATTGGGAGACCACTAATGAGGTTGAAGGATACATTTGTTTAACTTGTCTGCAATCATGTTGGAATTCCCCAGAATGTGCATTGTTATTAGAAAGCAGTTGGATGAGGTCACCCACTGCCACACTCTGAGGGCCTCTCTACAAAGGGGGAAAGACTTATTTCCTCTCTGTTTGTTGATGTACCAAACCACTGACATATTGTCCATTTGAATTGTAATAGTCCCCTGAGGAAGAGCTGTCTGAAAGACCTGCAAAGCAAGAAGCACCGCTCTTATCTTCAGGACATTAATGTGCAAATTGGCCTGCAGTGGGAACCAAGTGCCTTTAACTGTCTTGTCCAGATAATGCCCTCCAACCCCATCTGGGAGGCATCCATGGACACAATGGCAGTGGACTCTAGAAAAATTAAAAGGACAACCATGAAGAATCTTTTTAGAGTGCATCCACATTTTGCAGCAGTTGGTGATCAAGATTTGGTCTGACACTGGATGTTGAAGAATAGATCACCGAGAAGCTAGTAACTATTGCAGAACTCTCATATGTAACCTGAATAATGGAACTAGAGTTATGGAAGCTGCCATTCCAGAGCTTGCAAGACTAATCGTGCTGGAACCTTCTTCCTGTGAATTAACTTTTGTACCTGGACCACAATTCTCTGATGTTGTTCTGAGGGAAGAGATGCTGTTGTCATTTGAGTATTCAGTACTGCTCCTACAAATTCTAAATTTTGTGTGGGGGTTAAATGTCACTTTCCTAGATTGACGGTAATCCCTAGATGGGCACAGGTGTGAAGGGTATAGTCTCTGGTTACTATTAACTGATGGTTGGCTGAAGCAATTATGAGCCAGCTGTCCAAGTATGGAAACAGTCAGAATCCTTGCAGTCTCAAGTGAGTTGTTACTACTGCTATGCATTTGGTGAACACCCTGGGGGCTGTGGTGAGTCCAAAGGGCAGTACTCTGAATTGGTAGTGACTGTCTCCCAGCAGGAAGTGGAGGAACCTTCTGGAGTGTTTTTCCATTTTTATATGGTAATACACATCCTGAAGGTCTGTTGAGCACATCCAGTCATCTTTCATCAGAAAGGGGAGAATAGATTGTACCATGACCATCCGGAACTTTGTTTGTCAAACTGATTTGTTCAGCACACTGAGATCTAGAATCATTCTCCAGTCTCCTGAATTTTTTGGCACTAAAAAGAATCTTGAGTGGGTTCTGGATCCTTCTTGGTCTGGTGGGACTTGTTGGATGACTTGTTTGTCCAGTAGTTTCTGAATTTCTTGCACTGCTGCATCCCTCTGATTGGGTGGAACATCAGGGATTTTTTTTTGAATGGGGGTGCTTGAGAAAATGGAATGATATAAGTTCTGGAGATGATCCGTTGCACCCAGGAATCTTTTTTCAAGTTTAGCTAGGCATTTAGGTGCAAGGATAATCATCCCCTGACTGCCTGCAGAGGAAGACAATTGGGCTTCCCTTCAGGAATGCTGAAAGGGCTTGCCTGGGAAAGAATCTCTGAAGCCCTGGTTTTGCAGACCACCCCCTCCTACAAGAAAGGCATCTTCCATTTTTGTTCTCCCTCTGCCCCTGGGGGAACTCCCTCCATGAGTGTTTTGGAAAGACCTTAGAGATTTTTTGAACCACATTTTTCCACCACTCCTCTGGTTCCTAGAAAAGGATCTTTGCGGGGGTGGAGGAATGTATGCCAACAGCAGAAAGGGTCTTGCCATCTTTCTCACATCTGGATAAAGTCTCTTTTACTTTGCAGCCAAACAAGGATGTTCTGTCAAAATGAGCATTGACAAAAAATACTTGAATGGTTCTGCAAAGTCACATAGGCACATCCAGGCATGTCTTCTTATGGCTGCACCTATACCCATTGCTCTAGATGTCCCTTCAGCTGTGTGAGTGATCAGCCTCATGGATGAATTGGATACAGACTCCAGGGTGGCTAACTTGGAAGTCATTTTCTCTTGGACTCCCTCAGCTACAGCTCCTACCAGTGTGTCTGACAACTCTTTAATCAGATCCCATTGGAATCTGGTGAAATGTGCCAAGAAATTCAAAGACCATATGGCAAAGGTCGATGAAGCATAGACCCACTTCCCAAACCTGTCCATGGCCTGAGACTCTCTAATGGGTGGATGGACAGAAGAACTCTCTTTAGCAAGTTCCTTTTTAGTGGCTGCCACTATGACCGTATCATCAACTGCCAATCCCATAGTCCATAAATGATTGTCTTATGGAGCCAAAATAATCTTGTATGGTCTTTTGGGGATGGGCTTGATGGGGTCTAGAGCCTTCCACAGCTGCTGATAAATCAACTGAATGAGTTTGTCAGTGGACGGAGTCAGCCAAGAGGTAGACAGGTGGGTGCCGAAAGCCTGCAGGTAAACAGATACCTCAGAGGAAGGGTTTTGGGATTTCCAGTCACCCCTCTTTTTTAAAATTTCCAAGATGTCTCCAAATGAGATATCTTCATGGTGTGACTATGGGGACCCTTCCCCCTCATCAAAATCTGTCTTTGGTGACTGATTCCTGGGGGAAATCCAAGTGCTTCCTCTTGCACTTCTTCTTCTGAGGGACCTCCTCAGGGGGATAGTCTGGGGAGGTATCAGAAGATAACAGTACCTGTGCCTTTGACACCTGAGGCTTCAGCACCCACTGTCCCAGTGAAGAGGCAGTAGGAATAACAGAACTAGAGGGAGGAACCTGTCCCAAATGGGACGGTGCTGACTGGGTCTCTACAAGAGAGATGGCTCTCTGCATAGCCTTGAAGGGGAAGGGAATCCAGAACCAATAAGGGCTGCCTCAGAATCAGGGTCACTCCCTGGCTCTGAAGAACCAACCCCTGAGACTAAAGCCATAGCTGAACTAATTTGAGCTGAAGCTCTGAGGAGCAGGAATGGCTCTGAAAAACCTGAAGTCAAAACCTGTTCCCTTGAACCAGCAGGATAGCCACTGCTCTGGGAGGTCTCCAGTTCAGAAACAACCAAAGAGCTCAGGTTAACTACCAGCTCTGAAGAAGCAAGCAGCACTGGAGCCGATACAGTCGGTGCTGGGAGCTCCGGGACAGAGAACTCTAAGATCTCCGAGGAGGTTAGAGAAGGAGTAGTTAATGGCATAAAAGAAGTGTCTACACCAATACCTGAAGGACGTGGTACCAAACAGGGGCCTGAAAACCATCTAACCCATAAGATTTATTCACTAACCTCTCCATATAAAATTCTGAAAAGCTTTTGGTGGAATGGACAAATGAGGCAGAAGGGGACTTAAGCCTCTGCAAAAATACCTCTGGGAGTTCCCCAATAAATGGATCAATAGAAGGAGAGTAGATACTTCTAGGTAATTTAGTCTTGTGTGGTGAAGCAGCAGTCACTTTCTGCACAGAGGTCTTTGATGTGGAAGGACTCGAAATTGTGACAGGTGCCAGAATGCACGTTATCACTGGAATATCAACAGCAGAGGCCTTCGGTTCCATGGGAACTGTAGGAGTCTAGGTCTTTAATTATTGGGGTTTCAGAATCAAAATATTTATTTTCTTCAATTTTTCAGCAGAGGATGAGGAAGAAGGAGAAGAAACATCTGTCTTGGCTTTATCTCCAGCAGATAAGGTTTCACCAAAGGCTGAAGGGAGAAGTCCTTTTAAAATAAGTTTATTCTGCCTTTCCACTAAAGTGCAGTGGGTGAAGGCATGACAGATGCTGCAGTCTTCCTGTAAATGGTGAGGGCCAAGACAATATATGGCCACACTTCTGGCATTTTTTAGCCAGAAGGGCCTCTAACCTTGTCAGCCATGTCAACAGGGAAAAACAGCTAAGTAGATCCACTAAACAAAGCTCATGCCACACAAACAAGGAAAGGGAAAGTGAGATAAAAAAGATATAATGTTTTACTTATATTTTTATATAATTTAAGAAAGGAAAAAGGGAAGAAAAATTATCAATGATGATAGTTAAGATATACACAAGCGTGTACTGGGCAATAGAAACTACGATGGGGGGACTATCAGCAATGATAGATGGAAATACACCGAATTGTAGAGGGAAAAAGTATCAGTGATGATACTGATAGAAATGCACTAAGTGTAAGAAGAAACAGAAAGGGAAGAGATAGAAAAAAAATATAAGAAAATTGAGAAAACTTTACCTAAACCAACTAGCGCTCAAGAGTAGTAGCTAGACGCAACCATTTCAGAAAGTGCAAATGAGATCTGAGGTAATTGAGAGAGATGAGGATTCTGGGTAGAGGTGAAGCTCAAGAGTTTTTGGCTGGTGCGAGCTATAGTAATGGCCATGTCGGTTCCAAGATCAGAACCAAACCCATCTGTCAAGGATAAAATGAAAATTGACAACATTAGATCATGTTTTTACTGTAAGTGAAAAATGTAACTCCGTCTTGAACTATACTTGCAAAAATTTAAATACTGAAGTAAAGAGGTGATTTGTACCTTTTAGATGAAATAATCTAAACTTACAAAAAGTTGTTTCAGTTTACGTTAGTCAAGGTTTTATCATATCAAACAGCATTAGATTAGTTCAATTATCTAAATAACAGAATGTTGTTATTTAAAACTATAGAACATACTGCAAGTTGTTGCTATGGCATCGGTATACAGTCCTGAGTTTGTAATAGGAAGCACATTACAATTAAAAATCTCACAACACACTGTGCAGGACCGTGGATCACAGGCTATGCCAAGCTTAGGGCTGCAAGCAGTGTATCTCATTCTGGACATTTGGCACAGTTTTCTTGGAAAGAGTCCATTATCTGCACCTGCAGTATAAAAACAGGATTTAGCTGCAGCAAAGCAGGCCAGTAAAAGGAGTAGAAACAAAGTCCTGTTGTGTGTCTGAATAAAAACCCTGGGAAATGTAGATACTTCAGTTCTACTTTCCTGACATATTAGAATCTCCTAGATGTATAATTAGAAATGCATCAAAGTCCATGAGTTTCTTAAAAGCACACCTTCTCCCTAAAAAGAATTGTGATTTTTCAAGACCCAAACTTGGTATTCTCAAAGACACCATAATTGAAAGGATGCTTTGAGAATTATAGGCCATTCAAGGTAACAACAACAAAAAAAGAATTGATGGATGCCCAGTCCCTAAGTACGGTAACTAAAATATAAAAAGGTCTTCCCAAAAATATTTGTTTTGATTCCATTTCTTCCTACTTCTGCCCAGTATCACATAACTCACATGTACATAAATGAGCCGATAACAATGAGGATAGTGTCACCTATCTATTCCAGATATCAGTACATTGGCATTCGCCATTTTTTATAAAGTTCAATATCTGAAGTAAAAAAAAAAAACCTGTTGTTATTTTTTAGGAGCAAACTGGATGAAAAGTAATGTTACATGGTAAGTTGGTCACAGTGTCTAAGCCTCAGAAGGACACCATCAGGAAACTTGTGTTTTAATAGCCATTAAAAAATTGTTTTATATATATATATATATATATATATATATATATATATATATATATGTGTGTGTGTGTGTGTGTGTGTGTGTGTGTGTGTTGTTTAAAATTAATCAAGCTCTCTCAGAATAGCTTATAATGAATACAATAATTGCCTGAGAATGCCTGTGTTGTAAACTAGAAATGCACTCTGTATATATGTGTGTGTGTGTGTGTGTGTGTGTGTGTGTGTGTGTGTGTGTGTGTGTGTGTGTGTGTGTGTGTGTGTGTGTGTGTGTGTGTGTGTGTGTGTGTGTGTGTGTGTGTGTGTGTGTGTGTGTGTTAATTAATCAAGCTCTCTCAGAATAGCTTATAATGAATACAATAATTGCCTAAGAATTCCTGTGTTGTAAACTAGAAATGCACTCTGTATATATGTGTGTGTGTGTGTGTGTGTGTGTGTGTGTGTGTGTGTGTGTGTGTGTGTGTGTGTGTGTGTGTGTGTTGTTTAAAATTAATCAAGCTCTCTCAGAATAGCTTATAATGAATACAACAATTGCCTGAGAATGGCTGTGTTGTAAACTAGAAATGCACTCTGTACAATATTTCTGAATTCTCTCCATTTTTTAAGACAGAAGATAAATGGTTCCATAAACTGCTACTATAGTCAGTAATAGGATGAACTGAGATTTTTAAATATAGGAGAAAGGAAGGAGGGGCTTTCTGGATGCTAAAAGGGTTAATATAGCACACACTATAAGAAAACATATAGTGATGTCGCTGATAAACTTCAATGTGTCCCACAACAGTTTCTAGATCATTAAAAGCTGGAACACTACTAAGGATGGTGTTATTGATAGGGTAAGAACAGCATTGTTAAAATTACCACAGAGCTTTACAGACCACTTTGAATTATTAAACAGTAAGCCATTCGCTGTACAGAAGACAAAGAGATAATCTACAAATATCTCCAGTTTAAGCTGATTAATGAGATGACTGTTCCAAGTTTGTAGTCATGTGCAAACCTAGATTAGTGTGCTTCACTATTATTGGAAACTGAGGTAAAAAAAGTGTTGAAAAGGAAAGGCCCAAAAACTGATATCTAAGCTGTTCCACTTGCAACTATATTTGAATCAGAAAACATATTTTACCTTAACAGTAAATGTTCTGTCATGCAATAACTTGAAAATCTAAGCACCCACACAAGGCTCTGTTCTATGTTAACATATAGCCTGACTTACATAAGGGTATAAGACTGCCAAGCATTCTAGAAACATTCAAACAGATTATACCAAATGGGAAACCAGAATACAGGTTGTCGCTAACTTTGGAATAAAACTGCATAAGGCCAGATATAGAAGAGCTGTTTTGGGTGAATCCATGTTGCTATGGGTCATAAATTACAATCTGATTTAAAAGCAAGCAGAGGGCAGAAGAGTGGTACAGCAGGTAGCATCATCAGCTCACAGCAAGAGGTTTGCTGGTTCATTTCTCAGCTGTGGTGCCTTTTCTGCATAGACTGCATGTCCTGCCTGTGTTTGTATTGGTTTCCTCCCACATTCCAAAGAGTTGCAGTAGATGAACTGGACACTCTAAACTGGCCACAGGTATGAGTCAGCATGTGTGTGTTTGGTATGTAAGAACAACTGCATCAGTGTTAGACACCCAGTAATGCGTATATTGGCTCTAGAAAATGGTCACTGTTGATGCGACACCCCAACCCCATGTGCAAAAAATTGGAAAAAGGAGCTTGTGAATGGATGGAGGGAGGGATTTTCAAATAATACATTCAAATATACATTCAAAAGCCTGGCATTTGTCTTCTCCTTTGTAAATGGAGGTAATTATAATCTGCTTCAGCCTGGTGGTAAGTATCCATTGATCAGTGATTCTAAGATAACATAATTAGATATAGTGTATATTACCTCAATTTAATTTTTAGAATTACACCAGGAATCTGGTCCAGACCCTTAACACAATTTATTCTGATTTTATTGAAGGCCTCAGATACTGAGTCCTGCTAAATGCTTGGTGACATTCCTTGTAACTTTGATCCTTTACCCTGATTTTTTTCAAATGACTCCTATATAAAAGGTAGATGTTATTTCTCTTAGTATAACAGTGAGGTCCTTCTTATTGGATAGCAATTTATAGATAACATTTAGTTTAATAGTATTTGTGTTTTTTTAGTTCTATTTAGTCCCTATATGTAAGAAGAAAATGCCTTGGAAATGTTGGAATTGTTGTACGTTGTTAGTTAATAAGTGCAAGAAAATGCAATGTAAGGCGAAACAATGAAGCCACAGAGGGAGATTCAAACCAACAAGTTTATTCTGCTATAACATTTATGTTATAAGTGAAAAAAACAGTTCACGAAGGGAATTCTGCTGTGGCGACCCCTAACCGGGAAAAGCCGAAAGAAAAACAACATTGGTTGTGAATTTGTAAATTTTATTATGACCTTGCTGAAGCAGACTTAATTGGTTGGCTTGGAGATTGACTTGTATTTGAGCTACATAAAAAAGACAGGGAGGAGACAAGCTGTTGCACTGCATTTTCTAGCAGACTCAGTCAGGTATTGCACGCCCACATCTAACGAAGTCATTTTAAACGAAAATGTATTGTGACAATGAATTGTGTCAATATTAATGTTATAGCAGAATAAACTTGTTGGTTTGAATCTCCCTCCGTGGTTTCATTGTTTCACCTTACAGTGCATTTTCTTGCATTTACTGGTGTCGTTGTGCTTTGGTGATCACTTTTGGACGTTGTTAGTTAATGACAGATCATGCCATTCTATGCATTACCAAAACTTAATCACCTTTATAGAGTTTTAGCATTTTTCTTGTTCTTTTGTGTAGGAAACAAATGATATATTTTCCAGTGCTGCATTTCTTGCTAGTGTATTTTTTCTACTCCACTAACTAGGTTTTGCTTCAGAGTTTGAGGATTTTTGGACAATCAGCAATAGCCTTCCCTCCCATATCATGGGATCAGTACCAGGCCAAAAGGTGAAATCTGATTCATAAATTGCTCTGTAAATTTTCTTTTCTATAAAACAACTACAGTTCTTATTTATCTTAGTTATCAGCTTGCTAATAATGCAGGTATGACCTGATAATCCTACATTGCTTCTATAAACATTTGGTGACTCTTAGGTATGTACATTCAATGTCCAGAATGTGGTGGTGCCTCTTGTAACGAAATGATAATCTGCCTGTAGCCTTCCTGTAATACTGCATTGAGAAGATTATTATCAGCCTTCCTGGAGAATATATAGCCACATTAGTTACCACTGGGAAAGTTTAGATTTCCCATTAGAAGACTGGTCCAAACACATATAGAAGGAATGCATTTATTATTTTCATCATTACTTAAAACACTGCTATGACAGAAACCTAAAACCATCAAAGACTGATAACCAGGTTTAATAGTGCATGAATACCAGCTATGACAGAAACCTACAGCCATCAAAGACTGATAACCAGGTTTAATAGCACATGGATACCAGCTTTGCAAGATTGCTATTAAAAAGTGGTAAAGAACAGATGTTATCCTTAACACAAATCAAATCACTGCCCCTAATTCTGTGGGACATACAGTTGTGATAGTAATTATAATTGAGGGCATTTAGTTTTTAGTGCATGGCTCTGACACCAGCTATTTGTCTATATCAGCCCTTCCTGCAGAATATTTGTGTCAGTGGGGGAGTCTATGAATGCTTCTAATTTACAATCATCTGCAACTTTAGTCAGCCAGAGCCCATTGACATTGGCCCTGACTTCAAAGACGTAAATGCCAAAAAGGACCAGTCCCAGGACTGATCCCTGAGGGACTGACCTCTTTGTAGAGGTGGACTTCTCAGTTTGAACTTCCTGGGTTCTGCCTATGAGTCAGCTGGCTATTCACTGGATGACATAAGGGCTTGTAACTAATCTCTTGTGTATGTCAATAATGCCTGAGTGGGGTATTGTGTCAAATACCTTGGCCAGGTCAAGTTAGGTAGTGTGAACCCTTTTGCCCTCATCCATTGCTTTGGTGACCTTCTCAAATAAGTCATGCAAGTTGAGTAGGCATGATCTGCCCTTGATGAAACCAAATTGGGTTGGATCCAGTATCTGGAGATTTTCTATGTCATTACTGATCATTTCAATGATAATTCTTTCCATGGCTTTGCATATGAGAATAGTAAGATTTATGGGTCTGTAGTTTCCAGAGTTTGTATAAGATAAAACTGAGTTAAATATAAATATAAAGAATTGATTGTAATTGTAATGGCTATAAAAAGAGAACCAAAAAAAGAATGTCATATGAAAGACAATAAAGAAAGCCAGAATGACTACAGAAAATTATGTGCAGTTGAGATGAAGCACTGTCCATATTTTACTCAGTTTTGTAGAATCTGTGCTAAAAAGAACCATTTTTCAAACGTGTAAAAGAGAAGATATATTATTCAAATGAAACTGGAGTTTTTGAACAGAATTCCTCCAATAAACAGCTCTGGTGGATGCTATTAAAGTGAAAAGAGCTGATACAGTGAAGTCTGAAAATCCATCTAAAGGCAATGAGGAAAGAATGCAAGGCAGACTATTGGCAAGAAATGGTGAGAATTAATCAGCAGAATAATGAATTTAAACTAGACATGGGTGAAGAATGTGGTATTAGCTCTAAAGATACCTTTGAAGCACCAGAGCTGAAAGGCACTAAAAAGCTGTGCATACACTGTTAACTTATCCATGAACCAATTAATGCCTCTGGGTCAAAATATATTAAAATATAAATGCAGAAATAAGAAGTACAATTAAGGAAACTCAGTGTCCTAATATTTAGGATAACTTGGCTTGTGAGAAGCTAGGAATGGTACATTCACAGTGTGAAACAAATGGCTAATGCATACAGCAACAGCAAGCATCATAGAGATAGCTTGAGCACTGTGCAGATACATTGAAATTATATATTTTTAGTTATTCTTAACTCTGCTGGTTTATGTATAGACAAAAGCAGCTTACCAGGAGAGTATAATATTGTATTAGACTGCTAGCTGTATACTAATGCTATGCCGGTGATGCAGGTGCCAAAGAAAATGCCTGCTAAGAGCAGAACACAGCAGAAACTGAAATGAATACAAAGCCTACAGGTCATGAACAACCAATCACACCCAAATGAATGAGTGAATGCTACAACCATTGTACAAAATAATGCAATATTTGCATTTGCATTGATCTGTAAGATCTACATAAAGTGATTAGAAGACAGTATCACCCCAACCACAAGTGGGTTTAACAAATCTAGATTTTAAGTTCTTTTCAGTAATTATTACAAACCAATGATTACAGCCAGAGGCAAAATGTCTGTGAAAACCAGGACTACGAATCTTACTGTATTGTCCATAGACCCTGGAAGGGTTGAAGTTTTTGAAATGGTTTTATAGCATCCAAATGCTATAAGACATCTTAGCAAAGCTCCATGTGTGTGTATGGTAACACATATGAGCAGGATTCTGGCTCAGATTCTAGGAAAGGGGGTAGTGTGGGAACTAGAAGTCAGATGACCAGATGTATGTGATCTCATTCTGCAATCCAGCACTGAAATGATGTTTTAATACTAAATGAGACAGACGTCTTGGAGCAGTCTGTTTGTGAAACCTGACAAAGAAGGACCACCCTCTCACTTCATCTTGCCCTGCACTAGTAAGTGAACTGGAGAACAGTAATTCTTTAGATCAGTCAGGAAAATATAGTGAGATTAGTTAAATATTGTTTTTCTGTATCTGTGTACCTTTCCATTTGTGTTATTTTTAATATTTTCTGTGATTGAAACTGGTGTTTATTGTAAATAGATATTAAGTATTTTCATGTTCTTTTCTTATTTATTATTAAATATATTTAAACTTTTCAATGTGGCTGGTCTTTTAGATAATATTTTAACCTTTGAGAGTACTTGTATTTTTTGGTGACACTTGCGACCACTCCTGAAAGCCTTGCTACATTGGTCAAACACTACCATTTGTATTAGTATTAATTTTACTCAGTTATAATTAGGTACCTGTAGATCAATATGCATGTGTATATACCTTTAAGAAGCTATCTGAGGGCTTGCACTAGAGTATAAGTACTGAGCATGTGCGAGCCCGACTGCCATTTTGTAGTTAGCTATTGAGATGTAAACGTGTATGTATGTAAGTTCTGTTTGTTAACTAGTTTGTTTGTATTTAGAAATGTTGCTATCCATCCTGAAGTGTTTGTATATATATATATATATATATATATATATATATATATATATATATATATATATATATATGCACATATATATGCACATATATATATATATATATATATATATATATATATATATATATATATATATTAAAGTATCCGAACGAAACCCCAAGCTTTCTTATTATTTGTAATAGAGATGAACGAGTGACATGGTGACAGAAGTAGAATGTCTAAAAGAACATGGTACCAAAAGTGGCATATCTGAAAGGGCCTGAAGTCAACAGCTGCATACCAAAGGGGGCATGGAGTTTAAAATGGCTTGGCAAAAACGATTTAAGGCACTTATCCAGATACTGGTAGAATATACAGGGATAAATCTTGCTCAACACTATCTCTATTTGCATAATATGAAACGAGCCGTACAGAACACTCTAAATAATTTTCGCATAAACAGATATGTATGATATTGATAAAAATATTTGAATTACTAAAGAAAATGTTTGAAATAAAGTCCAGTTTATAAAACAAATAAAATAAAGGGAAACTACCACATTTTTCACAAGGCATATATATTTTCACATTAAGTAAAGATATGAGTTTTCAGAAGTGTATAAATTGTTTTCATGTTTGTGCAGTGTTACAGTAAAGTTGATTTGCAAAGTACAGCCATCACAAGGCATATTTTGCAGAGTACAGCCATTACAGATCATATTTCATAAAGTAAAGTATTTTGAAGAGTTTACTGTGCATATGGATGTTGTTACAAGCTCACAGAATAGTTTGTTCATACATAATTACAAGAGCCATATTTTTAGTGTGTTTGTGAATACTTTGTGGACATGACAGATGTATTTCAAAAACCAGTGCACTTGTGTTTGACAGTAATATTGCTGAAAACTGGAGAGTGTTTCAGCAAGAGTATGACATTTTCATACAGGCTGCATTTTCTGACAAAGATGACCGTACAAAGGCATTTATTCTACTTATTTTAGCTGGGTCAGAAGCTATAGAAAGGGAACACTCACTTGTGTATGCACCTGCTATTTATAGTGGAGAAAGGGAAAAGCATCATATTGTTGTACAGGCTGAGTCAAGGGAGGACCCAGAGTGCTTAAAATGTAAATTTAGAGAAATGTGTAACCCCCTAGATAAGACAAATGTTACAATGGAAAGGCACTTATTTTACACAAGGGATCAAAAGCCTGGTGAAACTTTTGCAGCATATATAACTGACCTGAGAAATAAAGCTAAAATGTGTAGATTTGGTGATTTAAGGAATTAATTGATAAAGGACATACTTGTGTATGGTATAAAAGATAATGCTGTGAGAATGATTTTGTTTGTGACAGTGATTTAACTTTGAATAAGATCACTGAGATTTGTCAGATATACAAGCTCACAGAAAAGCACACAAATATGCTTACAAACAAGAGCAACTCTAGAAGGCACAGTGATAAAGCTTATGTTGATAATACGCAGCACCTGGTTAAATGAAATAGGCCCAAGCACATGGCATCCCCTGCCACAACTGCTGGTAAACTCCAGAACTTCCTAGCACATTCCAGATTTTGCACTGTCTCAGTGAAGCATAACAGTGGGTCAGCAAAATCAAAAGGATTCATGGCTCTCTCCACTTCTAGTGTGCCAAGTTTCCTTGCCAACTGTCGTAATTGCAGCAGTAAAATACACAAAAGCAGTCCGGACAAGCACCGTAAAGCCCAAAAAAAAAAAAAAAAAAAATTGCAACAGTAATCATGAATTTAGAAGGGAAAAATGTTTAGCTTTTGGTCAGCAATGCCACAAATGTGATAAATATAATCACTTCAAAAGATTTTGTAAATCAAAAGGCACACATTGTTTCATTATATGGGAATATTTTAAGAAACGAATTGATCAGTTAGACTGCGGTAACTCTACTCTTTATGTTGATGGTGGGTCAGTGCTTTATGAAACAGTCAATGCAGTAGATTTAGGGGCAAAGAATGAAGTATTTTGTACTGTACGGATAAATGGCAAATGCAAACACAGCTCAAAGTGAGGTTCTAAGTAAAGTGTTATGTCTGCAGAAGCATTTGTCAAAGTATGTAAAGGTGAAAGGATTGATTTGGCAAGGTGTCCGAAACTTCTTGCTTATTGAGGTGAAGAAATTCAAACCGAAGGCTCAGTAGTGCTTTCATGTTACTCTAGTGGGAGATGCTACGACTTATTATTTTATGTGGTCAAGATTACTAGGGCTCAAAGGTTTTTTTAAAAATGGAACTACTTTCATTTAATAAGGAAGTCCACCAAGTTAGCTTAAAAGAACACTACTTTAATTTTGCACAGCACATTATTTCTACCTATGCTGATCTTTTTCAGGATAAACTAGACAAATTTCCAGTTGTGTACTCCATGAAGTTAGACCCAGATGTCAGTCTAGTTACCAGGCCAGCATGTAAAGTTCCAATAGCCATGCAGGACAGGGTCATAGCCGAGTTAGATAAAATGATACAACAAGGTGTGATTTGTCCAGCTGAAACTCCAACTGAATGAGTATCTTCCATGGTGGTAGCTCATAAGAAAAACTCAGATGACATCAGAATATTTATTGATCCACAAGATTTGAATAAAGTGCTAAAATGAACTCATCATCCAATGGACACAGTCAAAAAAGTTGCAGCTTTGATGCCAAATGCCACTATTTTTTCTGTCTTAGACACAGAGTTCATTTTGGCAAATTCAGCTAGACAAAAAAAGTCCTCGTTGCTCACTATATTCAGTACTCCATTTGGCAGGTACAGAGTTTTGAGAATGCCATTTGGGATAAATTCTGCAAGTGAAGTCTTTCAGTGTGCAATAGAAGTAATACATTCCCCTTAAATACTAAGCTTTTCTGACTGAAATGTTTTTCAATGCTTTCTGTGCTCTGCTATGCATTTCCACAGCACCCACACATATTTAAGTATCTGTATATCTACTAGCTTCAACAGAGCATAACTCTTTCAAATCAACTTTATCTCTGCACTTGCACAGTTTGGCAAAATGACTCACTTCCCCAAGGCCTACAAACCTGATATATTTTTCTTGCACCCATATCCACACCATATGTACAGCTTTCTTACTGCACATTTGTTTGGGTGCAGTCTTAGACTGCACTGTTGTACATAGATACAAATATTTCAGGTATCTGCAATAATGTCCTTCTAGCCTGCCTAAAGACCAAAACCATCATACTCACAGTAAGTGTCCTAGTAAGCGTCCCATTTATTCTTAAAAATATCTAAACTACTTCTTCTTCTTTTGGCTTTTCCCGGTTCGGGGTCGCCACAGCGGAATGCCGGTCTGCTAATGATTGGCAGTTTATTTTTACTGTGCCAAGGTGCCAGCCCGATGCCCAACCTTCAACGAAGGCACACCCATTCACACATGTCTTTTGAGTGCCACTCGACCGCAGGGAGGACATGCAGACTCCACACAGAAGGTGCTCCAGATGAGAATTGAACGGGAGAACCTCTTGCTGTGAGGCGACAATGCTACTGCTTCATCACCGCGGCTACAAAAATATTTAAACTACTGCTTGCTTTAATATAATTTGGCAGTCTGTTCCAGGTGTTAGCTACTCTCACTTAAGAGAGTCAGTTCACACACTTCTCATTCCTAGATAATCCACTACACAGGCTGCTTGATGATTTTCTACTACTGCTTGATAACTCCAATCATTCCCAGAGGTAGCTGTCTCTAAAAGCCCTATATATTTGTTTTATGGACTCCTTAAAGACCTATATGATACACTGTACAAATCCAGATATGTTATTCTTTCATAATAACTTAAATTTGTCATATTCATCTATGCCCTAGGTATATTTCTGCTGTACACTTTCCAATTTACCCATGCTAGTTTCCTTATGAGATTTCCATATTGTTTTTCCATACTCTAATTTGGTTATAATTTACAATGATTCAATTTTTGTGATGCCCTAGACTTTTTTAAACATTTTAATAGTTTATAGTTTTATAACTGCCATTACCAAGTTTATATGATAGAAAAACTTAAATCTAGATGTACTCATATACCAATGTCCTTCAGTGAATCCACAGTTTCAATCACCGAGCGCTATATTAATTATTCACCCTTCAATCTATGTCTCCCAAATCTTGTTAGGTTAGTATTTCATGCATTTATCAGCATAGTATTCTCCTTTGCCCAAGTTCTTTTGCAAAAATATCCTGTCGGTAACAGATGTAACCAGTTTTCCCATGTTCAAGTCATCTGCATAGAGGCTATATAACATCTCAAAAATAGATCAGAAATAAATAACTTAAACATGTATGGGCCCCAGGCAGAGACCTGTGAGAGAACATGACTGTAACCTAGAACTTCATCTGTTGAACTGCTGCGTGATGCTTCTCACATCCTATTTATAAGCCATGCAGCTATCCATCTCATCAAGATTATGTTAATACCCAAGTGTAATAATTTATTGCACAGTGTTTTTGTGTTGCCCCAACAAATGTGGAAGACAGGTCTATATAAATTAAATTACAAACCACTTTTCAATTTGCACATCATGTCATAAGTAGTTATAGTTCTATTTTCAACATATGATATGAAGGTTCAAGTCAGAGGCTTTACATTTTTTCTGGTAATAATGTATCCAAAATAAGCTTTTGAATTATTTTTCCACAAGAAGAAGACAGATTTCTAGATCTATAAGACTCAAGGTTTGTCCTGTTCTCCCTTCCCCTTAAAGATTGGCTTAACAAGTCTGTGTCTCTAGTTCTTAAGGAGGTCTTCATTACTAACTCTGTCTCTTCTATTTACTTTGCTTGGGACCAGTTTACATAGTACTTCATCAATATAATCTAATTTTATTTTGGTATCTAAAGTTAAATGTAACTAGCACAGTTACTTTCCCTTTGCGGAGCCAAACTGTCATGTAGAAGATTTTGTAAACATAGATGTACAATCTGTTGTGTTTGAGAATATACCTTAGAATCCATACACTATTTATCAGTTTGTATGTCTTTATTCCTACCATATTGTATACATCTATAAAATGTTTTCCTATTTTGCTCAATATATTTACATACATTTTCAAGATTTTTCAGATCTTGTCTCACACTATGTTTAATTTGTTTGACAAATGTATGTATTTCCATTTTCAAAGTTATACTTTGACCTCATTTTCATTTCTTACATTTTTTTATCTCTCATGTTAAGTATCTTGTTCTTATGGAAATCTATCCTCTTGATCATGTATGCCTAGATCCTGATGTTAAACATTCAAACTATGTCCCTTTCAAAACTTGTCACATTCCATCTGCCCTATTTCCACTGAATGCATCATTCCAACTAGGTTTACCTAAAGTTTGCCATTAATCGTCCGTGAACTGATTTAAATTTCAGTCTCAAACTATTATGATTTTTTCTTCCTGTGTCTCATGCAAAAAATGTAAGAATTCCTTTATGTTATCAGCACTTGACCTTGGTGGTTTATATACTCAACAACTGCAATCTCTTCCAGGGTTATCTTTATTTATTTATATTTTTTGTTCCACATCTCTGTCCTTTATGATACCAGCCCAAACCCCAGTACCTGCCAATACTTGATCTACCAGCTCTCTTCTGGGTCTATATTACCTGATCAAAAGATTTTCATCCAACGCCTTTTCATCGACACATAAACAGGGAACTTCCAAAACTCCAAATGGCCACTTCAGCAAATTTTTTTCCAAGGGGAAAGAAATCGCTTGACCAACCAAGCACCAAACAAACTCTCAGACCCTACAAAGTGGAGGGCTGTGCCCCCCACCCACCCAACAAAATATACAAACTCTGACATTGTACTACAGTGGAGCAAGGGGCAAATTCCTGATGACTGCCAAGCATTTTTCCCCTGGAAAAAAATGTGCTAAAATGGCCGTTTAGAGTTTTGGGAGTTTGCTGTTTTTGTGTCAGTGCAAAGGAATTCAATGAAAATGCCTTTTGACAAGGTAATATAGACCCCCCCCAGACTTTTGATCCAGTGTTGTTGGGGCCAGGCGTGCAATTCGGCATCTGGGGGCTTGGCATGTCTGTGCTTCCATCTCGGGGGGTTTACTTATGATGTATCCATTTCCCCACTACCTGGTGATCTAATGGTATGCCTGTGGGTCAGGAATGCAATGGAGGTATGTGGCATATCAGCCCACCTCTGGGGCAGCCCAGCTATTGTTGCCACCCTATTCATCACATTAGGCACTCCTACAATGTGGCTTCTCCAGCCTACACCAAGGGCTGACATGGTAGATTTCCATAGGTTCACCCACCCACCCAAGATGGTAACACCTGTCACTCTCTGCCACATGTATCAGCTATCCAAGCCACTAACTGAACTCAGGTCACTTGGGTCATTGTTAGGGCTTTATCCCTCTATACCTCCAGAGTGGCAGGGTTATCTTTATTACCACATTTACATAATCTGCAAAACTGGTGTTGTCTTCAAAGGTATAATAATCACCGGTTTCATAATCTTTAATCCCTATCATAACATCTCCACCTGATTTTTTTTTTTGTAAGAATATCTGTTACAGAAAAAATGTATATCACTGATATAATTAGTTTCAAATCATTGTTCTTTAACCATGTTTCACAAATAGTAACAACATCAGTCTTATGTGAATACACCTAATTTTCCAATTAAAAATATATATATTACTAATGTTTCTTGCATTAACAACCAGACCAGCAGAGATAAATCATATTTTTTGTCTGTAAACTGTTAAATTTCTGACCTAACAAAAAATGCTGTCTTGCTTGCGTTAGTCAAATATTGTAATATAGTTGCTGTAAAAATTTTCTTTCTCTTGTCTTGACAAGTGGACTATACATTCAGACTGTTTAAAACGGACCAAAAATATTTTTAATGCATGCTGACCTGACTTTCCTTTCTATATTTAATTTGAGGAAAAATACATCCTAACATCTGTACAAGCTCTGCTATCTAAGACGAATACAAGCTCATTACAATAAGGTTTTCAAGGTATCACTTTTTTCTCATTTATAAGCTATTGCCTTTTTTTTCTTTTGTTTTTATTTTGCACACTCCCAGCTTTTCATGCAGTTATTTTAACTGAATACTCATAAATTCACTTGCTGCCCACATTCAATGATTTATTTAGTATGAAACATGTCTCACACAACAATCTTCCTCTGGCTTAATCATTTACAATGCCAAAGATAAATCCATATTTTACATGTAAAAAGAATTCTGCTGGCTTTCCTTGAGAACTCCATTTGCCTGTGTCTGTGTGTGAAATGGTTACCACGAGTAAGGGGCATCAGAAGACAATGTGGTTCACAGAGAAAGTAGAGAGAAAGAGACCTGGGTGCAAGATGAAAAACTCAGTTCTGTAGATGTTCTGCATGCAGTCTAATCTGGGTGTGAATGTTGGAAGCCCATTGCCAGAACAGCAATGCATATTCCTTTTATGCTTTTGGGGTCAGTTTGCAATTTGTGAACTGATTATGTATTTAGAATTGTGTGCACTTTCTTTCTTTTATTTTAGCTTGCTAGGTACCAGTACTGACTCATAAATCCCACCCATCTCGTGCAAGCCCCAATCTTCAATCACTAATAGTTGGTAATGGATTCAAACCCAATCTACACCAACTGTTGTTCACAATTGGGGCAGTGGTACTATCCATCTGTACAACTGTCAATAATATCAGAATGGAATGAGGTCCAGACTGAGCCTCAGGAAAGTCCAGACTTGGAAAGAAGTCTGCATTGGAGAGACAGCTGTGCCATCTCACTAACTGCAAATAGCCATTCAACGTAAAAGGTATCCTAATGGCTTCTGACTCTGAGGCATAGAGGGATGAAGCCATGACTATGATCCAAGCATCTCAAGTTCAGTTAGCAGCTTGGACACTGAAGGAGCTGGATGGTGGTATGGAAGTAAACATTCTCTGCTGGCTCTTCTAGTGTGAGGGGAATTAGTTATGACCTGCAGGTTGGGTGACACCTAGAGGTAAATCTATGTGCTACTACTCTTGTCAGTTTGTAAGTCAGCATCAAAGAGACACTGCAAGGAGACAGGAGGTCCAAAGGGGCCCTACTAGACCTAAAACTGGCCTGCTGTTACCCCTAACTCTCACCACGGGGGGGGGGGGGCTAATTAGGCACTCCCAGTAAGCACAAATTGGATAAAATACTCTTGCCTAGCCTAAGAATACAGATCCCACCCTGAATGGAACAAATGAGTTGATTTGTTAAAGGTAGTGGAGTAACTAGGCAGGTCTGGTAATAAAACAAAGTTTGCAAAATTCAGGAGGCCTTTCAACAGGAAGACATCACAAACAGAAAAGTGAAACTCCGTTGACAGATCAAAATTAATACCCCTATAAAACAACACTTTTCTATGGATATGAGGTCACAATCTGTATGGTTGACAAAGGCTGTATAGTTCCCACATTCTGACATAAAACCTTGGTGAAAGAAAAATGTTATATAATTCTATGTTCTTTACAAGTTGCTCACAGATCACTTGGTCTAATAGCTTAATGTTAAAGTTAAAAAGTGAAGAGTAAATGTTGAAGGACTGGTATCAGCTACCACAGTGGCTGGCAAACAAACTGCTACATTTATGTCTTCATTTATTCTGAAGAGTGAGAGCTGCCATACCTAACAAATAAAGGGATTCTACCAAGTAAATATAATAATGCTAATGTTGCCCTGTCTTGGAGTAAGAGTTAATCTATCAGATGTCTGTCTTATTAATAAGTCTAAAGAACCACAGTGAAACAAATCCATACTCAGAAATGATTTCAGAAGGCCACCTTGTATAGTGGAAAAAGCAGTGCATCCATACAAATGTGTTTGGAAAACTCACTCCTTAGCAAGCCTGTAAACAAGGGAAGTGACATGGCAAAAATGCCATCCCTTAGCAAGCTGATCAAATTAGGAATAACAGAATCCACAGGAACAGAGGACTCAGATTTTATTTTATGAAAAAAATGGGAAACTTCTATATTTGAGCAGCCTGAAATAGGAAAGACAAGCTAGGCTTGTGGAATGTGTTCATATTGTTGTTGGTTGAGTCAATATTAAATACGCCATCACTGGAGCATAACTGAAATTGCCTAATCCTGTACAGGAGGACAATTTCACAGTAATTATATGAGAGACTCTATGTATAAAACATTTCAAAAGAAAAGCGGCAAAGACATGGAAGAAAAAAATGCCATGAGCACTTTCATTTACCACAATGCAGCCTCATCATTTTATCAAAGCATTTCTCATTTACGTTATGATAAAGTTTTCACAAAAGCTCTTACATGCTAAAAGCTTTTTTTGGATAAAATAATATGTTCATTTTAGTGAATGAAATCAGTTTTGAAGCAAGGCATTAAAAACAAATTTAGCTTTTATAGATTCATAGGTGTTTACTAGGCTAATGACCACAAGGGCCTTTTTAAGCCTAGCCATGCATCCCAAATCTCTGACGAGTTCTAGTATCCTTAATAAGCATACACAAGGGCATGGGAGATGAAACATTTACAAGCAGGGGCCTGGGAGATGTACTACTTACATGCTGCCTGTGTCCATTGGAGATATAAGTGCCAAACTAGGGATGAAATTCCTGCTTCCCATCCAGTTATCCAAGTTACACTTGAATTGGATTAGGGAGGAACTTTGCATCACATGGATGGGGAGCCTGTTTCAGAGATGGGGTGGTCTCTGGGATACATACCTGTGTCTTCAACAGGTCCCATTTATTACACAGGCAAAGTTTAAGTCTTTAGTATGGGCAATTCTGGTGTTGTTTGTTTTGTGAATATGCAGGAGGTCCATCAGAATGGGATCTGACAATGCCCTGTATGTCAGGCATAGATCTCCCATCAACAGCCTGTAGGAGACAGAATACAGGGATAGGATCTTGAGGTGGCTGCATAGGACATTTTACTTACATCTTGTATTCTTTTAGTGAGGAATCTCTGTAGATGTTCCAGTTGTTGGATATGCCTGATTAGGTACATACCAAAGGGGGCACTGTACTCAATGCTAGGTCTGATGAATGCCGAATACAGTGAAACCATGACATCCTTGGACTTGGATGCCATACCTTTGTTTATAAGTTGAGCAACATAGAATGATTTCCTCACTACTGTAGACATGTTCTGGTCAAAGGCTAGATTACTATTTATGTGTGTCCCTAAGTCCCTGACTACTGGGTCAACTCTAAGGTGTGTGTTGTCAATATGATAGTTACCAGGGGTAGATGACTTCTGGAAGGATACTATTATGCATTTCTTGGCATTTAGTTTTAGTCCATGGCTCTGACAACAATTGTTTGTCTGTGTCATCCCTTCCTGGAGAACATTTCTGTTAGTGCCAGATTCAATGACAGCTCTTAGTTTGCAGTAATCTGCAAATTTATTCAGCCAGAGACCATTGACATTGGCCTTGACTTCATAGAGCTAAACACCAAAAAGGAGCAGTCTAAGGATTGAACCCTGAGGGTCTCCACTTGTGACTGGCCTCTTTGCAGAGGTGGATTCCCCAATTCTATCTTCCTGGGTCCTGTCTGTGAGCCAGTTGGCTATCCACCGGGTGGCATACAGGTTTCTACCTAACTTCTTGAATTTGTCAACAATACCTGAGATGTTATTGTGTCAAATGCCTTGGCCAGATCAAGGTAGGCAATGTGAACCATTTTCCCTCATCCATTGCTTTGATGACCTTCTCAAAGAAGTCCACCAGGTTGACTAGGCATGACCTGCCCTTAATGAAACTAAACTGGGTTGGGTCCAGTGGCTGGAGGTTTACTATATCATTACTGATAATTTTCATGATAACTCTTTCCGTGGCTTTTCATATCAGACTAATGAAACTTATGGGTCTGTAGATGGCCCCCCTTTGTGCAGAGGGAAGACTGTTGCTATTCTCCATTCATGAGGTACAAAGCCTGTTTGGAGGCTACAGTTAAATAGCAATTCCAGAGGCCCTGAAAGGTCATGTTTCATGCTATTCAGAAGGCATCCTGGGATACTGTCTAGTTCCACTGATGCAGTGTTCTTGGCCTTAGAAAGAGCATTAAGGACAGGTTCCCTAGTGATGGCAGGGGGAGTTAAATTTGATGGTATTTCCTGAGGGGAAGAGAGAGGTAAAACTGGAGCTGAATTTGTCGGCCAGTAAGTTTACTATGTCTTCTGGCTCAGTATAGGGGGCACCATTTACAATGAGTTCTGTACACAACTTTGTATTGCCTTTCAGGTTGCAGACATAGTTAAAGAATGCCTTGTGGTTGCCCTTGGCCTGGGAGGCCAAATTTACCTCAAATTTAGCTTTGGTAGACTTTATTTGTCATCTGCGTTTTCTGTTTAGTTTGCTGAGAGTGCTTTTATCCTGCTGAGTGCTGCACCTCCTAATTTTTGCAGTGGTTTTCTTTCTTCTGTTTTACAGCCTATTGATTTTGTGATTCCACCAGGGTGGCTTGTTTTTTGAGTTAGTTCTTTTCTTCTTCCTGGTGGGTACAGCTGGTATGATATGGTTCCTGCCAACAGTTCTGCATAGGCAGCAGTGTTCTCAGGGTGTATGGGGGCTTGTAATTTTGCCAGGTTATCACTTAATAGGAGGAAGTTAGCCTTAGAGTAGTTCCAGAATATTCCATGGTTAGCTGGGGGTCCAAGTTTTATTTTTACTTCAAAGGAGACCATTTTATGATCTGACCTTACCAGGGAAGATGTTACACTGGGGGTGTGCAGCACTCTCCCATATTAGTGAGGACCAGATCCAGTATGATTGCACTGCTGGTTGGTATACTGACAATATGGCCCAGAGAGTTTCTGTTTACAAAGTTCAGGAATCTCTGCCTGCACATTTGGTGTCATATAGGATTCCCAGTTAATAGTGGGGTTATTAAAGTCACCCATGAATATGATATTGGGTTGAATGGTGAGTGTTTCCAATAAATTTAAATACATAGTATAGGTTTCTTGGGTCATGGAAGGGGAACAATAATTTTCAAGGAAGTGGTATTGGATTTTGCCTATGGTTATTTGAACATGGAGTATCTCAAGTGCATTTTCCTGTTTGACCAGTCTTGAGGTATATTTATTTCTGATGTAAATCAAGGCACCTCCACCTTTAGTCCCTGTCTGTGTAATAGCTGCTCTAAATGTGTGGAAGGCATAATAACCTTGCACTGTCAGTGTGCTCTCTGCAGCTTTAAACCATGTCTCAGTGACCACAGCTTCACTCTGCTGGAATACAATGCTCCTTCTCACCAAAAGCAAAACATTAGCACCAATCACAAGATGAGAAGCAGGCCACAGCCTGTTTGGTGATCCATAGTCTTGTCTTAGATGATATAAGGGTCTGTAGGCTTGTTGTAACCTTTTCCTGGTAGATGCCTTGAACAGCAATCAGATCAATCAGGAATGCCAAGCACAGACACTCACTGCCCAACCAGAAACAGTCAGGAATCAATGCACTATGTCCCTTCTCTCACCGGGAGCAGAATATAAGACAAATTCCAATCTGTCACCTATGAAGCAGTTACTAGGCTTTCCTGTGAACAGCAGTCTCCAGGAAATAATGTCGCTGTGCTACTTCTCTCACCAGGAGAAAACAGAAGCACTAATCCCTAGATGACTACTTTGAGGCAGAATGTGGGCTCTTCCATAATTGGTGGTCTTGCAGTAGATGATGTGGATTTTAAATGTAAGAAAGAAAAACAATGGTTGCACTGTGCACTAAGCAGCTAGATATGAAAGAGGGAGTAACCTAAACTTTAGATGTCTAAGTGGAGAGCCACTAATTTTAAAAGAGCAAGATGGATTGAAAGGGGGTAGGCACTTTGTATTCTGGGTCTAGAAATATAGTGGGATGACCAGTAAATTTAAATAAATGTAAATAGCTGAAGGGGAGTGATTTCACAAAATAATAATTTTGTGCTTACTCACAACAGACAATGAAAGAGGAGAGGGAATGAGATATCTGCAAAAATGAACTTAAGGGGCAGGCAACTAGAAAGACAGTTGAGTTTAAGAACACAACAGCGCCAGGGTGGAAGGGTGGAGTAAACATTTTTATGTGACTCAGCTGTGGTCTCTTTCCTAGTTTTAATATGCAATTAAAAGCAGAGTACAAGTGCAACACAGTATGAAGAAAACAAATCACAATGAACAAAATAGAAGAAGGCAATAAAGTAATACAAAATACAAGAAAGCCAAAGCAAACTAACCTTTCCCTCACAGCAAGTTATGACAGAGTCTGGGTGAGCTTTTCCAGTAAAGCCATACTTTTGACATAGTTATAAAAGACTGCTGAAAAGGAAGTCAGACCAAAGTGTTTCATTTGCTTTTAGAAGGCATTAAGCATGGACAACAATTTTTAAAATGTGGGATGACAGTAGTTTCCATCTCCTAAGACAATTCTCAGACATGCACAAGATATAACTGACTCAGCTTCAGCTTGAGCAAAGCACATCAGCATGTTTCCTTCTGATAGGTAGGGCAAACTTCACCATGGCAACCAAATAACATTTCTGACAGTCTATTGGCTCTCCCACTGTCTACCTCAGACAGTACAAATGTGGCTTAATGTTTTCCTAACACACACAACAAGCAACCTTTGAGTTTACTTATGACTGCTGAAGATTCCTGAGGTAGTACTTTTCTGCTTTCTATTTGTAGTCCATTATTTGCGACTAGCTAAGTAAATCATTGAACAGACCATAGTTTTCTATATGGTCTGTAAGAATTATGAACTAGTGATTTACACACAGACACACGCAAGTTAAACATTCCTTCTGACTTTGAATACTTTGAGTACCTTCTGCATACTCCTTCTTGCCCTACAAGATAGGGTTTGAGAGCTGTTCCTTATGCATTTCCACCTTAGGAACCTTCCCCTATACTTTTCTACATGCAACTAGCATTAAGGTGTATTCTCAACCAACTTCCTTACCTAAGATTGTGATGGGTATTTCCCAAATGCAGCTCCCTGTACTCCCTGCACCAAGCATAATTTCCCTTACAAGCACACAGGGAGCATGCTCCAGACCTGGAGCTGGATTCTTCTTCTCTCTCCAGTCCCACACAAAACTCCACACTGACCATGATGGAGCTCTGTGTCCCTGTTCCAGTAGCTGACACACAGACAGACACACACACACATACAGACACACATACACACACACGCACACACACGCACACACACACACACACACACACACACACACACACACACACACACACACACACACACACACTCACACAACTGGGAAAAGCTGGCACAGATTTACTAGCTGTGCCCCTTTCTGTCCAGACTCTGAGGTAATCAAACTGCCACCAGTCAGCTACCCTAATGCTCTTACAAAGGGTATCCAATTATATGGTGTAAAATTAATACTAATACAAATGGTACAGAGTGACCAAAGCGGCAAGGCTTTCAGGAGTTACCACAGTGTCACTAAAACAAGCATAAGTAATCTTCTTCTTCTTCTTTCGGCTTTTCCTGGTTAGGGGTCACCACAGTGGATCACCTGTCTGCTCATGATTGGCTATGGAGTTTTACAATGTCGAGTTGCCAGCCCAGCACCCAACCTTCTACAGAAGGCACACACATGCACACACTCACACCTAGGGCCAATTTAGAGTGTCCAATCCACCTACAGCATGTCTTTGGGATGTGGGAGGAAACCGGAGCACCCGTAGAAAACCCACACGGCCACAGGGAGAACATGCAGACTCCGCACAGAAGGCACTCCAGCTGAGGATCAAACTGGAGAACCTCTTGCTGTGAGGTGACAACACTAACCGCTACATCACCGTGGCCGTCCAAGCATAATTAATCTCAAGATGTTAAAAGTATTCTCTAAAGGCCCAGCCACAATGAAAGGTATTAAAATATTTTAATGATAAATAATAAAACAGAAAACAGGAGAATGCTGCATACAACAAACAACATAGTTTCAACCACAGAGATATGAAAAATAATGCAGTTAGATAGTTTCTCACAGATGCAGAAAACAATACTAAATGATTCTCACTAAATGTCCCTGACTAACTAAGGAATTACTGTTCCCTAACTACTGACTAAAGCAAGGCAAGCTGATGTGTACTGAGTGTCTTACCACAGCAAAAGTTAGATGATGTCTCTCTCTTTGCCTGTGTGAATGTGTGATATATATATTCCTTCAGAAATCTTTGCTGTCAGGTTCCAAAGTGCTGCTGCTAGGGTTCAGAAGAAACCAGATGCTGGTTAAAATATGACATCACTTCTGGTCACCTGACTCTGGTACAATACACACACACAGCTTTGATAAAATCTGTGGCAGCATTTGAAAACTATAAAACAATTTCAAACTTTCCTCCCTTCCATGGTTCTCTGAGAAACATATACATTTAATCAGTTACAACAATACAGCCTAATATGCATGCATGCATTATTTCTGTCCAGCAGGACCTGCTGTTGATGCATTTTTAACACAAGTAACTTTATAAATATATTTTTAACTCAAATATCTGCACAAATCAGTGTGATAGCCAAATAACATAAAATTATTTACAAAACTCCAACTAGCTATGCTCGCATATGTGCACATGTACTTCCCTACTCTCCCTGGCACAGATGGCACTACCTCATAAAATCACAAATGTAACAACACAGTCCCCTTTACCTCTTATAAATTTCATGGTCCAGAATAATTTTACAACATTGTTCTATATATGTACTGGCATCTGCATCCTTCCCTAATAGTGCTACATTTCCAGAGTTTAGTGAAGGTGTGAATTTTACCTGAAGTTCTTCTGCAGATCCCATACACATTTCCCCATTTTGCAGCATGTGTAATTGTGCAACCACAATGGTCAATGTAGTCAGAGTTGCTGCTTAGTAACATGTCTGCACTACAGTCATCAAATACTGTTACTTCCATATCCTATTTACCACCATCTCAGTCAAGGAAGATCCCAGCCAGTGGTACATGAAAGGATGCATCTCCCAGCCACAAGACACCTGATGACTTTTCCTTCAGAAAGCATTGCTCTTTAATGACTTTAGAGTTTGCAGTTGATATATTATACTCAGTATCTCTCCTTACAACTGTCTCCCTTCCCTCTGTCAGCAAAAGATACAGACATTTTGAATACTCAGAACATTGGCATCTGAGCAACAGACAACCAAATTATCACTAAAAGCTCTTTTTCCCATAATCAAGCATCCAAAAATGCCCCACATGATTACCTGTAAACACCCTTTTCCCAATGTACCTGTCTGCCCCAGGCACTATCAGTTTCCTTCACTTGAGGAACGTCTGGACGTGCATTTGCTTGTCCCTTGATAAATCTTATAACTGTTGGTGGCACTGAACAGCCTTTTTTAGTTTTATTGATCTGTTCCTGTTGGCCATATTAAAAGAACCACCCATGACGGCTCTGTCACAGTTTCTGTGTGTAAACTGGACACTAAGATACTGGGACTGAATTTAAGCACTACTGTATACCAACTACATTAAGCATTTTCTCCACTATTATTTGCAATGAAATTACATATTTATGTAAATTAGTTAACATTTTAATTGACAACTCAGCATATATGTCACTTGCTTTCTTTTGAAAATGTCTAAACATACTTGTACAAGTTTCACATTTGAAACATTTGGTTAATTATTCATTGCAGTCAACACAACATTTGCACATTTAAGCATTCTGCACAGACAAATTAACAATATACAGGGGTAAATATTATAGCAATAACCCATGCCTGGGTGTGGGTAATGCGGGATTTACCCACGGTTGGCGTGGTTTGGTCCCGAGGGCGAAGCCCGAGGGACCAAACAAAGACAACCGTGGGTAAATCCCGCATTACCCACACCCAGAAGTGGGTTATTGCTATTATACTATGACATTATTTAAGAAAAGAAATAATTACTTTTCTTAAATAATGGCATTGTATAATGCCTCTTTGCTGCCCTTCCGCAGCTGTCTGGTATCCGCGGCAGTTCTGATGTACTGCGCATGCCTACGCAGTACATCAGAGCTGTGGCCAAAAGCAACGGAGAAAGCAAGATCTCCGTTGCTTTTTACTGTTTTGCTATGTTAAATGGGTTTAACATAGCGAGACAGCTTTAAAATAAGCAACGGAGATGTCCGTTGCTGGCCAATCAGTGTGCACGTTTTGGAATATTAATGGGCGGTCATGGTATAATCATGTTTATACAACACCATTTTGTTCAAAATGTATCTACAAAGCATCAACCCACTGTCAGTATAACACATTTATTTCATGAGCATTTGACAGAATCAGTACTTGGTGAGGGTATAATGCCATTTCGCATTTTACTAAACAAAGATACAATTTTTTATTTTCTACCACATATTTACTCTGATAATCTGAGTTGGTTATCAATTACCTAATTTGGTTTCGTTTTATGTCAATATCAGCTGTGCGTGCAGAGTTGCTTTTTGCATGAGCTAAACATTTAAGTAACAAGAATTATCATTCCCATCACACATACATTTTTACTCAAGAATCATGCCTGAAGCTAAACACTGAAACTAGGAAGTGATGTGAACCTATGAGATCAGATGACTAGAGTTACAATTAGAGCTACTCAAGTTTTTGGCCTTATAGAAGCCTTTCATCAAAACACTGTGATTTTTGTTTCAATTTCCTTTTTTTTTTTCATTTCAGATGCTAAGTTGCAAAACCAACATAAAGAAAGCACATGTTCCATTTTACCTTGATCATGTCATTTTGTAATTTTATTTCACTTGTTTAGTATTCTGTTGATTTCTGTAACTATGTCAACCCTTGTATATCAAGGTGATTTGAAATAGTGACAGGATTAGGGATGCCTGATTACCTTGTCTGTAAAGTCAGGAAAAAAAATATCATAGGCTGTAATGTTTGCTCATGAATTACTAAGAAAAATAAGAAAGGAATATAGATAGACAGACAGATAGATAGATAGATAGATAGATAGATAGATAGATAGATAGATAGATAGATAGATAGATAGATAGATATTAAGGAAAATGTAGAAAACTGGAGAAGAGCAAAGCATGGTTTCTAAATAGTTTTTATGGTTTAATTTCTCCAAGTTTTTTGGGTTTCTAATATAATAATAGGAATGGACCCCATTCCTAAGTCAGGGTATGATTAAAGTTCATGCAATTAGTATTGTTTCAGTCTTTGATGTTAGACAAAAGTGCTCATTGCTGCACCTGAAATGTGCCCAGAACCGAATTCTGAAATTCATATGGAGTTAAATGTACTGGTAGCAAATCTAAATATGACTGTAAATTGTTTTTTTTTATGAGACCCATTGCTCCTACTACTATTGAAACTGTCTAGGTATCTTTCTTCCACATTGCTGTCATTTCTGCCTGCTGATCCTGGTATTTTATGACTTTATGTATGTAAGAAGTGTAGTCAGTGGGTGTAGCAATTTTAATTATCAATGTTACTTTTGTCTTCTTTTCATGGACTACCAAATCTGTTTTTTTCACATCTATCTTCTGAACTGTTGGTAATGGATGATCTCATGTGATACAAACTTCATCATTCTCTATAATGCTTTGTGGTTCTTGTTTTCAGTGCTTCTCAGCTAATTTCAGTATTGTAATGTTTGCACAATCCCCAGTGCAACAGTCTTGCCACATTATTACGCCTTTCAGTATACAGGCCTTCTGCCATTAGTATATCATAGCTAGCAACAAGAGGTGTGACTGTTTTAAGTTCTGTTTTACAGAAACTGCAATTGTCTATTTCTCCCACATGTTCAATGGAGTTTGTAAACCAACATATACATAGTCCATTATCCTGGGACGTCAATATTAACCTTTCATCTTTTAGTTTAAATTCACCTCTCTTTAACTGTTTAATATTCCTGATGTGAGCTAAAAGAAAATAACTTTCTGAAGCGTTCTTGTAGAATAATCATGTATAATCTCTTGTTAAAAGCGATGTGAGACACAGATGAGTTTGTGAACAAACCATATTAATAAGAAAAATGCATCTCTGTTACAAACATCTTGACTGTATCCTTTGTGAAACTTAACTTGATTTTAAATGCCACCACCTTTTGTCTCTAAAATTGGTGTAAATGACACCCGGGGCGATTGGTGTAATTATTTATTGAAACATTAACTATATTGCCAACTTGTTTATTTCTATTGCTAGAGTTTTAAAATGTAAACATGCCAGAATTAATTAGTTAACCGGTGGTTTTAACCATATGCCAGAATTATGTTTGACTATATATAAGATGTATTTTTAATGGCTGTCAGTTCTGAAGAAGTCTATTATCATTTTAGACAAAAGCTCTTAGCAATAAATTATTTGATATTTTGCATAGAAGCTCCGTCAAGTTTCATGTGTTTTTTAGTATTTTGTTTTCTCTTGACTGGTTCTTGGGTTTCAACTGTACATTGCTCTGGTTTGTTGTGTTTTTTTTTTCGAGATCAGCCCTTGGATTTCTAACAGGTATCAAACAGCCATCACATGGATTTGAATTTACCTGATGAGTTGATTACATTGTTACTACAATTTCCATAATATGTGTTTCTTAATTACAGTAGGAATAGTATACAGACTGGACCTGGAACTCAGGGTGAAGTGATTAATAACACTGCTAAGAGAACCTATGCAGGACTAATCTGCTCAATTAGTCAGTGTGTTTCCATTGGATCTACTGAAAGTAAAAAAAAAAAAAACTATTAGAGTACCACCTATTTGTTTTTTTGTTTTTTTCGGCATGGTTGGTGATACCAGTGGCAGTACATTATCTACACAGCTGGATTTCTTTCAGAAGAAATTTTTAAATTCAAATCAGTGCAGTTGGACAATGTTTTTTCAAGAAATGTCTTAAACAGGATGCAGTTCCAAAGGATTTATGACTATTTAAATTTACAACAGGAACTGCTTTTGATTCAATTCTACATGCTGAGTTAATTTCCTTCTTGACAGAATTGATATGGAATTTCTGGAAATACTTATTAAACATAATATCAAGTTAATGGGCACACTACATTCTGAATTGGATTCTATCAACAAATCTTTTCAATATGATGTAGTATTTGATAAATACAGACTTGTTTATAATATCTTTCAGAAAATGGAAACTCATATGGCTGTTATTAAGAAATGAAAATTAAAAAAAATAGGGATAAACAGCAATACACAGACAATGTAGCATAACCCATAAATTCTCATTGGACCAGGGCAATAATATTGGAAAATGTTTACGGGTTTACTCAAGACTACAGGTAAATGATAACCAGAGCTAGGTAAATTAAAGATATTCAAGTAAGAATTATGAATGTAGCCTAAGACATAACTATAATCAAAGGGACCTGTTGGACACATTGGATGAGTTTTATAACAGCATGGTGTTTAATAATGTGTGCGAGTGTAACACTTGGTGCTGTATCTACTTTCTCTGACAGGAATACATTTAAGTTTACCTTTGAGGGTTGGCATAATGGTTAAGGTGTTTTCTTCACAGACACAAGGTACAGGGTGTGATTCTCATCTCTGAAATGGAAATTAATTAGGTTTAAAATGGTTTCCAAGAACAGCTAGCCTAGTACTTACCAATGAACCTATATGTGGCCTTCTCTCTCTTCTTTGGTCTTGCAGTTAGTGCAGTCGATTAAGGATTTAAGCTGTTAAGTTGTTGTTTCCTGTGGTCAAGGGTAGAGGTTTCCTGTGGTCAAGGGTAGAGGGTTTGATTCTTTCTAGGTCCATTTCTCTACTGTGTGACTTCAAGCAAGTTATTTAATCAGGTAGTGCTCCTGGGATGTGCATTTTTTGGTGGGTTTGGTATAATGGCCAAGGTCCTCATCTAATAGACATAAGGTACAAAGGTTTGATTCTGACCTTATGTTATTGACTAGGCTTAAAACAGCCCTTCAGGCAATTGGCCTAGCATGAACATATGAACCTGAACAACAACAACAAGGTCAACAGTTCATACAATTACAGGGAGAGGATATCTTAATGAAAGAAGTGATATATTCACCTATTGTAATGGACAACTATTTACTAAGTGTTCCTACTTTTGCAATTGAGAATATGAAAGCCTTGGACACTGGCAATGGCATGTCAGACTATGTTATTTAAAATTTTAGTGACATGGTTTTAATAAATCACTGTTTAATAAAGACTTTACATTCTAGACAGCTAGCAGAGCTAGTGTAGCAAATGTTTTATTGGCAGTGAAGTATTTTTAGATGAAAACTGAATTTTACCTTATTATTCAATGATAAACATAATGGGATGTTATGGAGACATAGTCTTCAATCCACCCTTTGCCCCTAATATTTCACTGAACGTATACTAGAGGAAGATATTCACAAATTATTGAAGGATAAGTGTGGTAAAAGGTATTTCAGTCTTATATCTGAAGAGTTTGCTCTACTGAAACAGCTATATAATGACGGAATTATCCATTTTATGTGACCAGATAAAAGGTGTGAGGTTGTAATGGTGGACAATATGGCACATAGTTCTAAAATGTTCCAGATGGCATATGATGGGGAATGTTATAATATAGCTTCTAAAAACTGAGATGTTTATTTCCTATAATAGGTTCATAGGAGGTTACTAGTCTAATGGCCCTTACAAGCCTAGCCATGTAAATCCTGAGTTGCCTCAATTGTCCTTGGTTACATAGACGTAATTCACAGAGCAAGTCTATGACAAACACCAACCACCCCTGTCCATGAGGTACATGGGCACCACCCTGGGGAGAATTTGAAGTCTCCCATCCATTTGTTCAGGTTGAATTTGAATAGTGTCAGTGTGGAGCTCTGCTATAATCTTATAGATGCTCATCTTAGAGATTTATTTTTTGAGGGATGTTGCTGAATCATTTTTTACCTTTTTTATCTGTTTTCAACCCAATAATTTATATTTTTGGTATTCACAAAATTCGTAGATCCTCCTTTAAGACCTATTATTTCCTCTAAATGGAGCAAATCTGGCCCACTTGCAGTGTATATAAATTTAGTTTTGAAGGCTATTCTGAATAAGATTTCACAGGTCCTTAAAGATTCTTGGTATTTATTGGATCTGTTAAGGAATTTTAAGTGTCCTGATGAGATACTGTTGGTAACAGTGGATATTATAGCAATAACCCACGCCTGGGTGTGGGTAATGCGGGATTTAACCACGGTCGACGTGGTTTGGTCCCGAGGGTGAAGCCCGAGGGACCAAACAAAGACAACGTGGTTAAATCCCGCATTACCCACACCCAGAAGTGGGTTATTGCTATTATACTATGACATCATTTAAGAAAAGTAACAATTATTTTTCTTAAATAATGGCATTGTATAATGCCTCTTTGCTGCCCTTCTGCAGCTGTCTGGCATACGCAGCAGTTCTGATGTACTGCGCATGCCTGCGCAGTACATCAGAGCTGTGGCCAAAAGCAATGGAGAAAGCAAGATCTCTGTTGCTTTTTTACTGTTTCGCTATGTTAAATGGGTTTAACATAGCAAGACAGCTTTAAAATAAGCAACGGAGATGTCCGTTGCTTATTTTAAAGCTGTCTCGCTATGTTAAACCCATTTAACATAGCGAACAGTAGCAACGGAGATCTTGCTTTCTGTTGCTTTTTAAACCTGTCTCGCTATGTTAAATGGGTTTAACATAGCGAGACAGCTTTAAAATAAGCAACGGAGATCTCCATTGCTTATTTTAAAGCTGTCTCGCTATGTTAAACCCATTTAACATAGCGAGACAGGTTTAAAAAAAAAGCAACGGTGAAAGCAAGATCTTCGTTGCTTTTTACACACTGTGTCGCTATGTTAAAGGAGTTTAACATAGCGAGACAGCTTTAAAAAAAGCAACGGAGATCTCCGTTGCTTTTTTTAAACCTGTGTCGCTATGTTAAACTCTTTTAACATAGCGAGACAGTGTTTTAAAAAAAGACATATACTAATGGAAAAAGTCCAGGCGACCGGACCTTTTTCCATTAGTATAAGTCAATTTACAACGTGCACGCGGGCCAATCAGCGTGCACGTTTTGGAATATTAATAGGGGGTCATGGTATAATAGGGATTTACATACGGTAATGCCACAAAATTTAGGGTTGGAATGGTTTAGAGATATATTAATGGATTCAGCCTTTGTTGCCCCTAGACAGATTAATATAGAATGTGATTTTATGTACATTATACTTAAAAATAAGGGTGAGTACTTTCAACAGAAATCTGGTGTGGCCATCAGGTCAGCAGCAGCACCCATTTTTTCCAATTTAATTTTATGTTATTGGGAGAAACACTTTCTTTTTAACGTTGTTTATTTTGAATATAAGCACCTTTTTATGAGATATTTGCACAATTTGTTTATAATTTGGAAGGGTGATACTAATACTGTCAATGATTTTTTTAAATATTTGGAAACAGCTATTAATTTTAAGGATTAAATATGAACATGTTGCTGACCATATTAATGATTTGTACATACAATTATTAGAAATGTGACTATTAACATTACTGAGGCAGGTTCACATTTTTCATAAAATAACTTTTTAGTAATTCATATTGATACTATACAAATAATCTCCCCTGGTGGATGAAAAAGAATATAGTTAAAGGTTAATTTGTTGGAGTTTCACATTTAGTTTCTAAACAGAAGGAGTTTGTAATAGAGGTACAATATCTGAAGAAATTATTTTTGAATTGGGGATATCCTAAACAGCTAGATGGGGTTCTTGATGAATTTATAAACAAAATTTCTGAAATCTTTGCACCTGTTTTGAATCAGCCAGTTATACCCAAGGTTTTTGCATCTAATATATTTTAATATGCAATGTTTTTACCATTCTGTATAAATAATAGAGAGATACAACACATTATACAACATCAGAACTTATTTAAAGACAGAGAGTGTATCTTAAATAGAACTGGAACAGAACCTACTGTTATTTATGATATCAAGAGAAGATTACACAATAATAAAATTCCAATAAATAAAAATGAAGTTGGCATGTTCAAACTTAGCCTTACTACAGGATATTTACCCAAAGAATGGTGTACAGCTACAGTGGTCCCACTCCACAAAGGTGGTGCCACAACGGACCCCGGAAACTATCACCCCATAAGCCTGACTAGTCTGGTCTGTAAAGCTATGGAGCATATTATCATGGAACTCATAAACATAGACATTGGGAGCCTCCAGACACTGGACCCTACCCAGTTCGGCTTTGTTAAGGGCAGATCTTGCCTCTTAAACCTAGTTGATTTCTTTGAAACAGTTACCAAAGCCATAGATGAGTGCAAGATAGTCCACACAGCCTACCTGGACCTTGCAAAAGCCTTCGACACAATACCCCACTCGGGCATCATAAATAAGCTTACCAGCTTAAATATCAACCCCTATATCACAAGATGGGTTGCAAACTGGCTCAGAGATAGAATCCACATGGTCAGAATCACAGGTGCCATGTCTGAATCCAAACCAGTTACAAGTGGCGTCCCACAGGGATCAGTTCTGGGACCTCTCTTGTTCGGTATATACTTGTCTGAGGTTCAGGCTAACACGGGGGGATTATGGCTGACAAAGTTCGCAGATGACTGCAAACTGCGGGCCATAATCGAATCTCCAGCTGACACAAGTATCCTCCAAAAGGGTCTCACAGAGACGGATGCTTGGTGCCAGAGCCACGGCCTCAAGCTAAATGATAAAAAGTGCATAGTCATCCCCTTTGGGAAAAACAAGGTGCCCACAAATTACCACATAGGTGGTAATCCATTAAGTACGGAAGAAGTAATTAGAGATTTGGGGACCAATGTAGATAGTAATCTCTCCTTTGATAATCACATTGCCAAAGTGGTTAGAAAGACCTTCTATATAGCCCACCTTATCATGAAAGGGTTTGCATCTAGATCAAGAGAGGTCATTGTGCCCCTTTACTCGTCACTCATCAGGCCCATAATTGAATACAAAGTCCCTTTTGGGATGTACCTTACCCGACACCTGCAGCAACTGGAGAGACCCCAAAAGAACCTCATCAAGAGGATCATGGGCTACAAACAGATGTCCTATGCAGCTCGACTAAAGAAACTCCAGCTCTACTCAGTTGCTTACCGCCTACTCAGAGGTGATCTATGCCTGACGTACAAAGCCATGTCAAACCCAGTATTAATGGACATGCTCCACCTCAAAAAATCCAAGTCCCTTAGAGCTACATGCTCCAGGGACCTAAACCTCAGCACAAAAATAAATAGGACATGCTGGAGGGACAGATTTATTTCCCAGAGGCTCCCCTCACTCTGGAATAGAATCCCAATTCATGTTAGACATAGCCCCTCGCTGACCCTCTTCAAGCGAAATCTGGATGCGTGGATGGGAAATCGCAAATTCACCCCTGGGATCTCTTCTGTGTCCCTGCTAGACAGAGGCACAGTAAACTAATCTTAAAAGGGTACCTTCTGTGACCTACTTTACAGAGGCACAGTAGGCTAATCTAATAGGGAGGCGGAAGCAAAATACACTCTGGCTAGGCTTATAAATGCCCCAGGGCAGATAGCCTAGTATCTACCTATGAACCTATGAACCTATAAATATGGTGTTTGGATGTTATGCAGGTTTATTAAAGTTAGGAAATTAATTGTGGTAAGTTTGGATGTTTTGAATTGTAACACGAAGGGTGTGG